>NC_087455.1:34402939-34564833 GCF_036321535.1 Camelus dromedarius
ATACCCCCAGGAGTAAGAGCCCACAGCAGCTTACCTGACAATAGAGCATATGGGTAAGTCAATTTTCTTTTCTAAAAGTATTTTTGAAAAAAGATGTTCCTAGAAACATAACTCTTAAATGCAAAAGTTTTAAGTATTATTTTGTAAGTTAAAAAAAAGAAACCTAAAACTTTATTCAGTTATGGTTATGTTGCATTGTGACTGACTTTAGGTTTTCTGTATAATCTATATATTATTATAAGCTTGAAAAGAGTAATTATTTGACCTAAGTCCTAGATTAAATTTTTCTTTCTTCATTTCTTTTTTTTTTAATTGGTGGAAATAGGTTTATATTTTTCCAAAATGTTCAAGGGTGGCACAGTTTAGTAGATGAAGTATTTTTAACCTGACGTTTTCCTTGAAGATAAATGAGTCTGAATATTTAGAAAAATATCTTTTATTATATAACTACATTTTTCATTATATTATTTTATAGTTGGTTTTCATGACTAATCGGTGATCTTCTTAGCCTGATACCTGTGTCTTTTCATGAATACGTAGCTTCACATTAGCCATTAGTTGTACTTAGAAGTAGTTACTTGATGCTTTCTCTTTCTTAGGCTCTGTGGGAAATAAACCAAATGTAAGACATGGTTCCTGATGTGAAGTTGTTGATAACTTTGACAACTGATATAAAATAGAGGAATTTGATCTTTGTCATAACATGAATAATCATCTTCTTCTGATTTTAATTACATGAATTGGAGATAAAAACTAAATTTTGGGTGTAGAAACATGAGTATATATAATAAGATAGCTGTGTGAGTTTTAGCTTATAGTCTAGGGTATTAATCTATGTATCAGTACCACATTTCATGTGCATACTGCGATGGCTCAATTTCTATTACATGAAAGAGTTAAACCAGCTATATAGTGGTGACTGTTACAGGGCAGATTCATGGGGCTCATTTCTTCATAATTGTGAAAGGTAGTTGGTTATTTGTAGAGGTAGATATAAAATCTTCAAATGTTTTCAGGTCACTCAAAAGCAAAACAAATACAAAACAAAGCAATAAGAATGATTAATGCATGTAATGACAGATCATTATAATTGACCTAATCTCTTTTTTTTGCCACGCTTAAGGAAATAAAAATTCCTGTTTTCCTGTAATGTCTTTCTGCTTTTCCTGTGTGTATAGAATGGGGAAAATGGAGTAATGACAGTGTGTCCAGCAGCCTTCTCTAATTGTACTGCTTTTGGTCAGGGAAGGTTTATTAGTTATCTGTTGCTATATGACAAATTACAGCAAGTTTAGCAGCCTAATCCAATGCTGTTTCTGAAGGTCAGGATTCTGGGAGCTGCTTGATTGGCTTGAGTCCCCTCATGAGGATGTAACCAAGATTTAGGCCCTGGGCTGCAGTCTCAGAGGATTTGGCTGAGCCTGGCAGATTTTAGGATCTCACTCACATGACTGTTGACAGGAGACTTTAGTTCTTTGCCAGGAGATCCTCTCTACGGGGATGCTTATATCACAGTGTGGACTCCTCCAGGGTGAATGATCTGAGAGAGAGAAGAAGGAATACGCGAGAAGGAAGCCACAGTCATTGTATTTTATAACCTACTATCAGAAGTGACGTAGTGTGGATTTTACTGTTTTCTGTTGGTTACATATTCTACTAATCAGTATGGTAGGGAATTACACAGGGGCATGAATATCAGGAAGGCAGGGATTTGGGGGGCCACTTTGGAGGCTGGCTACCACAGCAGCCAGAATGGATCTCTGTCATTAGCTGCAGTGGGTAAGAGTATTTGTTACATTTCCCCTCTTCTTATCTCTCTCCTTTTTCTTAGCTGGGGATTAATGATGTTTTGATAATTCCAAATATGAAATTATCACAAACAACTTTGTATACAGTATGTTATAGAACAGTAAAATAAAGTATTGATTCAGTAATACAAATGTAAGATGTTGGGAAGCCTGAAATCTCAAGATTGAAATGTTAGAGATCAAATGATATTTGTGTAGCACACTTTATGGTAGTGTTTTTTTTCTCATAAAATTCAGAGCTGTATAAGGTAGTTGAAGTCCCTATAATCCCTCCATTCTCAGAGAATCTTAACATTTGATGCACTGTGTTTTAAAATTTATATGGTGTGTGTGTTTGTATATGTATTTTATTATTTTTTTGTAAATGGTATCTTATGTGAGGTTAGATTTTGGAGTCAGCAAGTTTTAAGATGAGAGACTAGTGCAGTCAAATTACCATTGATTCTTTAAATCGCTTTCACTGACTGGGACCTGAGTCGTTGGTGCCTCCAGAGGCAATATTTTGCATTTCAGCCCCTTTTCCTTTCCTTGAGATATTGGAGGCTAGGGTCTGGTTTGAAGAGGAAGGATAAGAGACTAAGAGTTGTTGAGCACATACAGTTGAATTTGGGTAAGGTAAATGTATGATGCTGCTCTGAGCCCACTGTATACTATTCTGTGTATTCCTTTATTTCATTTAACATTATATCAGAGTACTTTACATCATTTAATTTTATTTGAAAATATGATTTCTAATGACTATAATCTAACGAATGACTGTATTCTCATGTATTTGGCTAGTTCTTAATATGGGGACCATTAGATGGTTTTTAGTTTTCAGATTATTAGTAAAATGAACATTCTCTTGAAAAAAAATCTTTGTTTGCATATCAGTGTTTCCATTGAAGCACTTTCTGGGGAAGAGTATTTCTGGGTCCAGTGGTGTGAACATTTTCTTAGTCTCCTGAATTTTATTGCTATATTGTCTTTCAGAATTGATTTCACCTGTTTGTACTTCTACCAAAAGTGCAGAAGGGTATCTCTTTGATAGTGATTATACTTTCAGATTTAGTGATTACACTTTTTACCATTTGGATTTTTTGTAAATAAACAACAAAGCAGGGCTGAGCCAAGATGGTGGAGTAGAGACTCACAGCTTGCCCTTTCCCATAAATACACCAAGAATTTCATCTACAAACCCATTGAATCACACAGAACACCTACTGAACTCTGGCAGAGTATCTCTTGTTTTGAAATACAGGAGGATTCTCACAAAATCTGATAAACAAAAAGTTTATACTGTATAACACAGGGAACTATATTTAATATCTTGTAACTTCTGGTGAAAAAGAGTATGAAAGTGAATATATGTATATTCCTACATGACTGAAGTATTGTGCTGTACGCCAGAAATTGACACATTGAAAGCTGACTATACTTCAATAAAAATATATTAAAAAAAAAAAAAAACAGCAAAGCATGCATTGTTAAAAATCAAGATTTTAATTGAGCCTCAGGAATTTCAGCCAAGTATGAGACGTGTATTAGGTGTAGCCAGGTTTCATTCTAATTCATTCAACTTACATAGGCTTTAATCTTGACTATATAAATCTTTAGGAAAAATCAAAATATTCATGTAAATTATCGATAAACAAATTTCAGTTTAGAGTTTAAGTTACAATTTAGGGCTCTGATGCCTAAATTATTATTATAGTCTTAATGTGGATTAAGTTGAAATCAAATTGTAATTATATTTAAATTTGCCATTAAAATACATTAAAATTTTAAAACATCTATGAATTTTAAAATGGTCCAAGTAGCAAGTGAAAGATACTTGATGATTAAAAATTTTTCAGTAATACTCAAAGTGAATAGTTGACTTGAGAATTGGATATGAATAAAATCACAGCAAATATTATAGTTGATTCTGTTTTTGTTATTTAAATCTTAGGAATATTGTAGCTGAATTCTAAAATTGCTCTTAAATTTGTACATACTTTGTTTTTCATTTTAATTTAGGAACTGATTATTGCAAAAGCTGACGTTTGAACTTTGTTTCATTTTGCAGGGAGACATCACCGCACACATTTCAGTTAGACTTATTCTTTAACAATGTAAGCAAACCAAGTGCCCCAGTTTTCGATAGGTTGGGAAGGTATGTACCTACTAGGTTATTTTACCAGAAACTCATGAGTTAGTAAGCAAAACCTTTTTATTCTTTAAGTAGAAAAAAAGGATATGTATGGTGGTAGACCTAAGAACTCAGGGTTTAATATTATCCATTGACAGTGCTAAAGAAATGTCAAGTTCCTAAGAAGATGTTGAGTTTATTTACAAAATAAAAATTTAAATGTGTGAAACATTAGTCATCTTTTGTTTGCTTTTTGTTGGTGTATGCATTTCTTATACATGTAACATGATTTGATAATCTTCTAATTTGGAAGATTACTTTTTGATTCTTAAAAAAACCTGTATAAACATGTTGAGATTTTGTCTGTTTTTTTTACATCACATTACTTATAATTTAAAATTCCATAGTCACATTTTTGTAAAATGAGAATTTTGTTAATACATATCCATTTTGAATTATTTAATACATACTAGGTATTATTAAAACTAGTTGTTGTGATATCTGCAACATAATTAAAACCATAATTAAATGGGTTTACTCATTTGTAACATAAAAACTCATTTATAAAATAAAAAAATTTTAAAGACAGCTTAAAAATGGAAATTTTTCTGTCCCTGTCAGGAATTAAGTTTTTTAGGCTTTTCTTATTCTTTTATTTATTATTCACACATTTATTATTAAATTATATTGATAATCTAACCTTTTTTTAAAATGAGGGGAACCTAGATAATCCTAAGCAGCTAAGAGTATAGAATGTTTTTATTATGTGTGTACCTACCTAATAAAAAAAGATGCTTTTTAAAAATTTTGGTCTCAGTATACATTTCCGGTTTTTTTTTTGAAGACTGTAACACTCTGGTTCTCTGCTCTGGTTGGACATTGGTATTACCTGGGGTGCTTTTAAAAAATTATTGATACCCACACTCACCCCAAAGCAATTAAACCAGAATCTCGGGGGTTTGTTTTATACCTTTTTTGATACCGTTTTGTGGGGAGTAAATTAAACCCAAACTTTGTAGTTTATTAAAACAAAATCTAGATTTGATTAAAGTATATGAATCTAGAAAAACTTCATGAACTGTTCAGTGTTTGAGCCTGTATATTTATTCCTGTTCTTTTGGCAGCTTGGAATATGATGAGAATACGTCTATCATCTTTAGACCCAACTCAAAGGTAATTGTGAAAGTCAGTTTTCAACTTGTTACTACTGTTATTTTCACCTCCATTCAGAGTTTTTGATCCAAATAAACCAGTGATGTTGAATGTCACCTTACTTGGTTCTGGTTCTGCAGAATATCATCATTTCTTGTCTGATTCCTCTTGTATTCCAGAAGCTATCTGAAAATGGAGCAAAGACATTGTAATGCTATTCTCTAGCTATAGAGCTCTTTCTTCTCCCATTATATTTTATACTTGGGTCAGGAAGAAGCTGGCATCTGTGTTTTTCCTTCTTTCATTTAGTTGAGCGAGTTCAGAAGATGACAGGCAGGTAAATTATTAGACACCATTGTACCTTAATTAAAATTTTTTAAAAAATACATATTTCATATTTTTTCCTTGCATATCAAAAGTGTGCCTTTTTTCTTGATATGCCAAATACCATTCTAAAAGCATCTAAAAGATCTGAATCATGTAAAATCCAGAATCCAAAAATAATTCTGAATTTAGTGTGGGGTTACCCAGCCTGCTGTTTGTTTTTGAGGGTTGGGTATTTAATACTCTGCACCTTGTTTAGACTAAAGCTTTATCTTCCTTTCAGTGGTATTTGTGTTTATAGTCTGTCCATCCGTGAGCATAGTCTTTGAGCCTTTCTTCTGGCCTCCAGTTTCCCTTTGCTAGAGTTTGCTAAGGTTAACAAAGAGAATGATAATTTCTTTGTCTAGAAGGGGTCTCATTACCACTTACTATTTCATCTTTACCCAACATTGTAGAGTGGGAGGAGAACTCAGAAGTCAGGGGCTTTGGCTTCTAGTTCAGGTTCTTTTACTGACACTCTCATTTTCTTATCTGTTGCTAATATTTGCCCTACTTCTCAGTTATTGTGAAGGTAGAGTGATTAATGTAGTTTAGCTCTGAAAAACATGAAGTTATTTTATTTTATAAGGAAATACTGAGAGTAACGGCATTGGTAGTCTTTGATCTTTTTAGGATAAAATTTCTTTGCAAAAACAATTTGTTTAATGCTTCTGGTTACCCTTGCTTTTTAAAGTGCAATGTGGGTATATAAAATAAACCTGCATGTATGAATTGGGTATGTAAAGAGAATGCTGTATAATTTTATGGACTTTATAATTCTTGCAACTGGGCACAATTTGTACTTTTGTGTACCTCCATGACCCCTGTAAATGTTTGGGTTTAATTTATTAATTGACATTAACTCACTCTTAATTTCATTTTTGTTTGTCTTCTCTTGGTTGGGAATCTGGTTATGGTTTTTGAATAGGATTGACATAAAGTCTAGAGAGGTGTAGTTTTGAGACAGTTTTAGATATGGTAACTCTGGAGGGCCATATAAAAGTTGTACCCTGGGTAAGTCTCCAAATATTGACCTTTGCATTTTCAGCACACTTTTAAAGATTTTAGTTGAACCACAAAGTAATTTGATATCAGTTTATTTCTGTCATATTAAAACATTAATTTCAAAGATACCTCTCCCTCTTCCCCCTCAAAAATCAGGTGAATACTGATGGTTTGGTGCTAAGAGGCTGGTACAATTGTCTGACACTGGCAATATATGGATCAGTGGATAGAGTGATAAGTCATGACAGAGACTCTCCACCACCTCCACCTCCACCTCCACCACCTCCCCAGCCACAGCCAAGTTTGAAAAGGAATCCAAAACATGGTGAGAATTTTAATTTGCTTTTATCAGTGACATTTATGTTATAGTGGGAAAGTTAACTCAAAGAGCCCTTCTACCTTTTGAACCTTGTTTAAGAGTTGACAAGGTGTCTGTCAGTCTCCCATTCTTTCCTACAAGAGTTTTTTTTTTTTTTTTTAACAATTTTTATTGATTTATAATCATAAGAATTTCTTTTTATGTTGAAGTGGTTACATTTTTTCTTCCTCTACATTCCTAGAATGCTTTTTTAATTGACCTTGGGTTTTTTTTTTCATTTCAAATATGTAAATGATAATACAATTGATGGTTTTTCATGGTTTACTATGAAGATTATCTCTAAAAGAACTGACGAATAGGCAATAAATTTGGTATGTGTATTTGGAATACTCATGTTAATGGAATTTGTTTTTTTCAAGAGTGCATTTCAGATTTGCTTAGATGTCTAAATCTTAGCTAAGGCAGATTTTCCCATTTTTGATAATCTTTTGCTCATTAACTTGAGGCAAGATAAGTAAGACCTCTAATAAACTTCAGTGACTTTTCTTCTCTAAAGCAGGAAGCTGGGCTTATGTTTCCCAGGGTTTCTTTTCCTCACTCCAGTTTACTCATTGTAAGCTGTTGAATTAAGGAGATTTGGGAAGAAATTTTGAAATCATAAGTGAGGTCATAGGGAAAAATATTTTGCTTTACATTTAGTATTTTTTGAGCACAAATAAAATGACGATTGTTTTTCTTAATCCTTATGTAATAGTGTGGTGTGAACTCTGTCTCTTATGGTGGTCACACACTGTGTTTTAATCTTTTTTCTTATATCTTACCTGCTAAGCTAAGCACAGTTAATTTTTCACTTTTCTTTTAATCCTTCGTTCTTCTGTGCTCACTTTTTTTTTTTTTTTTTTTTTTTTTTTTTTTTTTTTACCAGACTATGAGCTCCTTGTGGGCAGAGAAGTATATTTTCTCCCATTCTATTTTCATTTTGTATCTTCGGTCTTTTTTATAAAATTTATTTAAACAAAACAGAAACGTTCATCCCTTTCACTTACCGTCCCAACCCCCACTTCTGGCAACCGCCAGTCTCTTTTCTGTGTTCATGAGCTTGTTTTTTTATGTTTTTTGCAAACTTATTTTTTTAGATTGCACATGTAAGAGAGATCATATGGAATTTGACTTTCTCTGTCTGACTTATTTCATATAGCATAATGTGCTTGAGGTCTATCCTTGAGGTCCATGTCGCAAATGGGAAGATTTCTTTCTTTTTTCTTTTTTTTTTTTTAACATTTTTTATTGATTTATGATTTGTTTCTTTTTAATGGCCGAATAATATTCTATTGTAGGTACGTGTATATACACACATGTGTGCTTGCATACGTACTCATTCTCTTCATTCATCCACTGATGCACATTTAGGTTGTTTCCATATCTTGTCTACTGTAAATAGTGCTGCAGTGAACATGGGGGTGCATACAGCTTTTCAAATTAATGGTTTCATTTTCTTTGGTTAAATACTCAGAAGTAGAATTGCTGGATCATTATAGTAGTTCTACTTTTAGTATTTTGAGGAACCTCCATACTGTTTTTCATAGTGGCTGCACCAATTTACATTCCCATCAATAGTACATAAGGGTTTCCTTTTCACTACATTCTTGCCAACAGTTATTATTTCTAGTTTTTTGGTAATAGCCATTCTGACAAGTATGAGGTAATAATCTCATGATGGTTTTGATTTGAGTTTCCATGAATATTAATGATGTAGACCATCTTTTCATGTACCTGTTGTCATCTGTATGTATGATTTGGAAAAAATGTCTATGCAGATCTTCTGCCCATTTTTTAATAGGGTGGTTTGTCTTTTTTAATGTTGAGTTATATGATTTCTTTAAATATTTCAGATATTAGCCCTTTATCAGATATATGATTTGCAAATATTTTCTCCCATTCTTTAGGTTACTTTTTCATTTTGTTGGTGTTATCCTTCACTGTGCAGAAACTTTTTAGTTTGATATAGTCCTACTTGTTTATTTTTGCTTTTGTTGACTTTGGTGTCAGATTAAAAAACCACCAAGACCTATGTCAAAGACGTACTGTCTATGTTTTTTTCTAGGAGTTTTGTGTTTGCAGGCCTTACATTGAAGTCTTTAATGCATTTTGAGTTAATTTTTGTGTATGGTGTAAGATAGTGGACCACTTTCATTCTTTTGCATGTGTCTGTCCATTTTTCCCAACACTATTTATTGAAGAGACTGTCTTTTCCCCATGGTATATTCTAGGCTCCTTTAGTTGTAAATTAATTAAGCGTATATGCATGGATTATTTCTGGGCTCTGTTCTGCTCCATTGATCTTTGTGTCTCTTTTTATGCCGATATCATACTGACTGTAGTACATTTGAAATCAGAATGTGATACCTCCAGCTTTATTTCTTCATTATCAAGGTTGCTTTTGGCTCTTTAGAGTCTTCCATGCAAATTTTAGGATTATTTGTTCAGTTTCTGTGAAAAATGCCATTAGAATTTTGATAGGGGTTACATTGAATCTGTATATTGCTTTGTGTAGTATGGACCTTTTAACAATATTCTTCCAATTCATGGGAACAGAATATCTTTCCATTTACTTTTGTCTTCTTCAGTCTCTTTCATAAGTGTCTTGTAGTTTTCAATATACATGTCTTTCACATTCTTGGTTAAATTTATTCCTAGGTATTTTATTCTTTTGATACAGTTGTAAATGGGATTGCTTTCTTAATTTCTCTTTCTGCTGGTTCCTTACTAGTGTATAGAAATGCAACAGATTTTTGTGTTCATTTTGTATCCTGCAAATTTACTGAATTTGTTTATTAGTTCTAATAGGCTTTTGATGGAGTCCTTAGGGTTTTCTATGTATAATACAGACTTCCCGTGCTATCTGAAAGTGGAGTGTTCCTGTGAAACCTTTTGTAAGCCAAAATGATATAAAGCAAAGAAACAATTACCTTAGGACACATCTCACTAATTGATGCACAGAATAAATTGAGAAATTGAGATACAGCACGGATGCTCACAGACATAGTTTAAAACTATGGTGGCTTGATGCTGAGATGCTTATTGGAGTTGCTGGGGCAGTACCACTCTTACTCCTCAGAGTTATGCCACCTCTGTAACACCTCACTGCAGAATGAATGCTTAACATGTGTTTTTTGCTTTTCACTTTATTTATTTATTTATTTTTTTGTAAAAGTGAAAATCCTCTTTGGATTTCTTTTGATTAGTGAAAACAGGTACTAATGTAGGTCTTTTATAAAAGTGAAGTGGCATAAAGTGAACTTTTGAAAAAAAGTATACCTGTATTTTATCTGCTAAAAATGACAATTTTACTACCTTCCTTTCCTATTTGGATGCCTTTTATTTCTTTTGCTTGCCTAATTGCTCTGGCTAGGGTTTCCAACACTGTATTGAATAAAAGTGGCAAAAGTGGATATCTTTGTCTTGTTCTTGATCTTAGAGGAAAAGCTTTCTGCTTTTCACTGTTGAGAATGGTGTTAGCTACGGGCTTGTCATATATGGCCTTTATTATGGTTAGGTATGTTCCCTCTATATCCACTTTGTTGAGAGTGTTTATCATAAATGGATGTTGAATTTTGTCAAATGATTTTTCTGCATCTATTGAGATGAACATGATTTTTATCCTTAGTTTCGTTAGTGTGTTTTATCACATTGACTTTTTGCAGATGGTGAACCACCTTTGCATCCCTGGAATAAATCCCACTTGATCATGGCATTTGATCCTTTTAATGTATTATAGAACTTGGCTTGCTAATGTTTTGTTGAGGATTTTTGCATCTATGTTCATCAGGGATATTGGCCTGTAATTTTCTTTTCTTGAGGCATCCTTGTCTAGTTTTGGTGTTAGGGTAATGCTGGCCTTGTAAATAAGTTTGGAAGACTTTGAGAAGGATTGGTATGTATTCTTTTTTGGACGTTTGGTAGAATTCACCAGTAAAGCCATATGGCCCTAGACTTTTGTTTCTTAGGAGATTTTTGATTACTTAGTCTACTTGCAGTGATTAGTTTGTTCAGATATTCTGTTTAATCATGATTCATTCTTGGTAGGTTGGGTTTTTAGGGATGTATCCATTTCTTCTAGGTTGTCTAATTTGTTGGTGTATGATTGTTCATAGTAGCTTCTTATGATCCTTTGTATTTCAGTGGTATCAGTTGTAGTGTCTCCTCTTTCATTTCTGATTTTGTTTATTTGAGTCTTCTTTTCCCTGATGAGTCTAGCTAAAGGTTTGTGTATTTATCTTTTCTAAGCTCTTAGTTTAATTGATCTTTTCTGTTGTCTCTAGTCTTATTACAGTGCCGCCAAAATTTTGTTAAATTTACTGACTTATTTTAAAATTGACATTTAAGCTCATGTATTGCATATGTATGTATGTATGTATATATGTTTTGAACTTTTAATTTTGAAATAATTAGAGGTTTATAAGAGGCTCAAAGAAATGTATAGGGAAGTCCTATGCTTCCTCCAGTTTTAACACCTTTTAAAACTCTAGTACAATATCAAAACAAGAAAATTGCCATTGTTGCAGCCTGTAGAGCTTGTTCCGATCTTCACCAGTTGTGCATGCACTCGTGTGTGTGTGTGTGTGTGTGTGTGTGTGTGTGTAGAGCTCTTTGTGATTTTATGTCATGTCTAGCTTTGCATGACCGCCATCATAATTAAGATACTTGATTATACCATCACAGGATTCTCTGGTGTTACCCCTTTATAGCCGCATCCATCCCACCTATCCCTAACTTTGGGCAATCACTAATCTGTTCTCTGTCTCTGTAATTATATGATTTCATGAATGTTGCAAAAATGGAATCATGAGGTTGGGATGTTTTTGAGATCGGCTTTTTTCATTCAGCATAATTTCTTTGAAATTTAGCCACTTTTTATGTGTATCAGCAGCTCCTTCTTTATTGTTGCTGAGTAGTATTACATAGTATGGATGTGTCATAATATATTTAACTGTTCAGCCATTGAACAGGGGAGTTTCCAGTTTTTGAGTATTGCAAATAAAGCTGTTACGAGTATTCATGTTCATCTTCCTGTAGAAAAATAATGGGATAATGCCCAAGAGTTATATGTATTATATTTTGGTTTATAAGAAGTCAGAAATTATAACTTTCCCAATTTAAATTAATTAGCGAAATTTCTGTTAGATGTCAGGAAGGAAAAAGTTAATAAATTCTGAAGGTGAAAAATGCCATATTACATCATTTATATGAGGAATCTAAAAAATAATAATAATAAGGACACAAATGAACTAATTATTATTTTGACTTCTTGAATATGTGTAAGCACATTTGACTGTCCTTTATGATTGGATTACTACATTCTGTTGATTCTTATTTTGTAGTTGGCTTTATTCTTTTGATAACTATGTAAATTTAAAAAGCTAAAGATCTAATTTGTTCTTAGAAACAATAATTAGTACATATATGTAAACTAAAAAAAAAGTGAAGTATGCTGTATATATGTATTTACATATGATATAATGTGTATGTGCAGTTGAACTGCAATAATTCTACCTAATAAAACTGAAAAGGAGAAAAAAATTCTGAAGATGAAAACTCAAATGATGAATAGCATTTCGTTTTTTATTTTTTAAATTTTATTTTACTATACTTTTATTTCACTGTACTTTATTTCACAGTACTTTAATAATTTGAGAGTTCTTTTTCTGTCTCTAATAAAACTAGCTGATGGGGAGAAAGAAGATCAATTTAATGGAAGCCCTCCAAGACCACAGCCAAGGGGACCAAGAACTCCACCAGGACCCCCTCCACCTGATGACGATGAAGATGATCCCATGCCATTGCCAGGTATAAGTAAAATCAGTGGTAGTTTTTTCCCCCCCTCTTGATTAATGTTAATAGTACTTTTTGATTAAAGAAAAAAAAATTAGATGCTGATAATCAAATCTTGATGAATGTCCCTCACCCTCACCCTGTGTAGTATTTTCTAGTGTTTTTTGGTTGGCAAGTGAACCTGTTAAAAAAAAAAAAATCAGTTAATTCATTTGAAGCAGAAGCAACATTGCCTTGAAAATAAAATGTTAATGTGCTATAGTGGTATGTACAGAATAATACCAGTAAAAATAAGGAATGTGTATTGAAAGAGATAAAAATCTGAATAGTTAATAGCTGAAAAGAAGATGATTATTGTATTAGAATATAAAATAGTATATTTTATTAATTCTCACTATAAAGTTGTGCAGTGTATACTCTTAATATTTTTTTAAAGCAAATAATTCTACCACTTTTTTTTTTAAGGGTATTTATGAGCTAAATCATCCAAAATGTCTTTAAGTAGTTGCAGTATCTAATCCTTCTGCCTCATATTATTTAAACTGTTAGAATAATCTGTACCTTAAATCTCAATTTTCTAGTGTCTGGTGACAAGGAAGAAGATGCTCCTCATAGAGAAGATTACTTCGAGCCCATTTCTCCTGATCGGAATTCTGTTCCCCAGGAAGGTCAATATTCTGATGAAGGAGAAGTAGAAGAGGAACAGCAAGAAGAAGGAGAAGATGAAGAAGATGATGTGGATGTAGAGGAAGAAGAGGATGAGGATGAGGATGATCGCCATACAGTAGATAGTATCCCTGAGGAGGAAGAGGAAGATGAAGAGGAAGAAGGTGAAGAGGATGAAGAAGGTGAAGGTGGGTTATATTAGCTAGGACTTCCGGGTTTTAAGTGCTGGAAACTAACTTTATGTAGCTTTGAGCAATGCAAAAGAATTTATAGCAGAAATAAATGGCTTTCAAGAAACCCAAGGGTCAGATTGTAGCTGGGCCTTAAGACTTGACTAGAGCAGGGATTTTCATTGCTTTATGTTTCTACTGTATATTCTGTTAATTAATTGTTGTATCTCTTTTCAGCCTACATCTTTAATCTCTCTTTAACCAACCAGCCTAAACTACCTGACTGTATCTCAGATCCATTTCCAATTTTCTGGGAGATTCTCTTTGTCTTCCTGTGGTATCAGCTGCCCCTTGATACCATCAGCTTTGGCCAGGGAAGCAGGGATATGCAGCAAATACATGGTGATTAGGGATTTGGTCTGCTGTCAGAGTAAGGAGTGGTGTTTTAAGCTGATGGAATTCCTAAAGGTGTCTGCCACCTATTTTGGCAGAGTGCCACATTATTCATTATTCAGAAGGTAAAATCTCAAATATACAAAGACATAAGGCAGCATGATGCAATTCTTTAATTAGGCTTTATTTTTCCTTTGAAAGCAAAAAGAGATATTCAAGCTAATTGGCCACTAATTTGTCTAAGAAATGGGATGTAATGTTAAAGCATTTACGTAAAATGACAGATAATTTGCCTTGTTTTTTCTAAGATAGTAAGGGTGAAGTTCATTCTGAATGAGAGTGAGGGCCATTTTAATATCATAGGGGCCCTTTTACAAAATACAAATAATTGAGTTATTGAGTGATAACTTTTTTAGCTTCTCCCGTTCCCAGATGACCACAAACCGCTTTCTAGATTTATTATATTTGACTGGCAAATAGTAGTTAGATTTCAGGCAGACTTTGTTAATCAGAGGACACTTTTGTAGAAAAGATGAGAGAATGAAGCTGGTTAATTTGATTTTTACTAGAAGGCATCTGAGGTTTTTTCCAAAGTCAGGTCTCCATAGGCCCTTTCTTTTCAAATATGAGTGTATTGCTACAGCGAAATTGTTTTGAAAATGTCAGAAGAGGCTGTTATTACACATCTCTGTGTTACCATGGCCAGGTAATAGTAGTGTTAAAAAGTAAAACCAACACATTTTTTTGTCTTTGGTTCTGTTTTATTTGAAAAAGAGGAAAAAGCTGCACATGTCATGATAAGAAAGCTCTTGTTTTGGCAAAGCTGAGCACTTTAAATGAACAAATTTTTTCCATAAAAATGTAATACAGATCTGAGAAGCTGTGTGGCAGGTCATATAGAGAAGTAAAAATTCAGGGAATATGAAATTCATGTTATAAAAAGAACCTAGAATGTTTTCCCTGAAAATATTTGGGCTAGCTTTGCAATTATGGTATTATTTCTTAGTTAACTTAATAATTTTTACCCATCAATTTATTTTTTCCATTTTAAAAATACTCTTTCATGAGGGCAAGTTTAATTTCTTTCTTCATGAGAGAGTTATTTTTCATTACTTTGTGGCATTTCTGATTTTATTTCTGTGAGGAAAAGATCTGTAATAGAATTAGTTGTAAAGCCAAACATATAATAGAAGACTTTGCTAATGAAGTTTTTCTATAATTATTCTATTAGAACTTATAAAATGTTAGTAATTGTTAATAAAATGTAGGGGCAGGAGTTAATTTTGTTGAGGAAATCATTAATTCTTATTTTTGCCATACTATTAAATGATTTTTTTGAATAACTAGATTTTTTTGCATTTAACAACAATGATGTAACAAATATTATTTGAACTAATTTTCAGGGGATGATGGTTATGAACAAATTTCTAGTGATGAAGATGGAATTGCTGACTTGGAACGTGAAACATTTAAGTATCCGAACTTTGATGTTGAATACACTGCTGAAGACCTAGCTTCAGTTCCTCCTATGACATATGATCCATATGACAGGGAGCTTGTACCACTTTTATACTTCAGCTGTCCATACAAGACTACTTTTGAAATTGAAATCAGTAGAATGAAGGATCAAGGCCCAGATAAAGAAAATTCAGGGGCAATAGAAGCCTCCGTGAAGTTAACTGAACTCTTGGATTTGTATCATGAAGACAGAGGTGCAAAATGGGTAACAGCTTTAGAAGAAATTCCAAGTTTAATAATAAAAGGATTAAGTTATTTGCAATTGAAAAACACAAAACAAGATGCCCTTGGCCAGTTGGTAGACTGGACTATGCAAGCTTTAAATTTACAAGTAGCCCTTCGCCAACCCATTGCCTTAAATGTCCGACAGCTCAAAGCTGGGACCAAATTAGTGTCCTCACTTGCAGAATGTGGGGCTCAAGGAGTCACGGGACTGCTACAAGCAGGAGTGATCAATGGATTATTTGAGCTCCTGTTTGCTGATCATGTCTCATCTTCTCTTAAGTTAAATGCATTTAAAGCTTTGGACAGTGTCATTAGTATGACAGAAGGAATGGAAGCTTTTTTAAGAAGTAGGCAGAGTGAAAAAAGTGGCTATCAGAAACTTCTAGAGCTCATACTTTTAGATCAGACTGTGAGAGTTGTCACTGCTGGTTCAGCTATCCTTCAGAAGTGCCATTTCTATGAAATTTTGTCGGAGATTAAAAGACTTGGTGACCATTTAGCAGAGAAGACTTCATCTGTTCCTAACCACAGTGACCCTGATCATGATACAGATACTGGGCTTGAGAGAACAAACCCAGAATACGAAAATGAGGTAGAGGCTTCAATGGATATGGATCTTTTGGAATCCTCAAATATAAGTGAAGGAGAAATAGAAAAGCTTATTAACCTCCTAGAGGAGGTTTTCCATTTAATGGAAACTGCACCTCATACAATGATCCAACCTCCTGTTAAGTCTTTCCCAACAATGGCACGTATTACTGGACCTCCAGAGAGAGATGATCCGTACCCTGTTCTCTTTAGGTAAGACATTTTTGGGTTTGGGAAATATATTTCACCAATCATTAAAGGCAATTTTTATGTGGTTGATTTTGTTTTTTTATGTATCTGTGGGAATTGCATATCTGTAAGGATACTTGTTATTTCAAAATAGGTAGCAGTGAACCTGAGAAGGGTGTTACTGTGGGTGAGTTATATTTTGTTAAGACTTAAAGTACTTTTTAATTTTGGGGGGAGGTTAATTAGGTTTATTTATTTATTTTTAGAGGAGGTACTAGGGATTGAACGTAGGACCTTGTGTATGCTAAGCACTTGAGCTGTATCCTTCCCCTCAATACTTAAAGTAGTAGTAGCAACTTCAAAGATAGTAATAATCAACAACAGTGCTTTTATAAGCATGTTGATGAGCACAAATAAATGAGAAGCCACTGAGCGGCTTCTGGGAAGGTGGTACAAGAGGATGGCACAGGAAGGAGAGAGCTTTTGTGTGTCAACTCTTTGTACCCTGTCACTCTAATACACTGTCATTTAAGCTATTGCTTCACTAAATTAATTTTACAGCCCTGGTTGAAGTTATGTTAAAGGTTTAATTACCAGTTGTTTCTGCCATCTAACTCTCTAGTTATCTGTTGGTGCAGTTTTGGCATTATTAGGTACCCATGGTAGATGTTTTAACTTTTAATTTTTGAGGTTCTTTTCTAGCATTTTGCCTGTAAATAATTTTTTAACTAATGTAGAAATTGCATTTTTATCATTTAATTGCTTATTTCTATGATTATTTTTTGCCTTACTTTGGAACATAAGTATATTAACAGAAAATAGATACTTGTCCATTCTAAAATCTGTACCTATCCATTCCTGTTTTTAGCCTTATTTTGAGTTCTTATAGGAGTATAAGATGATAATTGCTAGAATAAGGTCTGGTAGGAGTTGAGGTCAAGAGTACACGTATAGGGGCTTGGCTTTGAACAGGGGAAAGGAAACCTTGTGAGTGTACAAATATAAATATCTTGGTAGTGTGGACACAGAAAGGAGACAGGGTGCTTCTCATTGATCATATTTTTAATAAAGTAGGAAGTGAAGTCATTCAATGAGGATGGCTGAGTGTAAGGGAAGAGGTGATGCTCTCAAGCTGTCATTGAGGGAAAACTAGTAATGAATGCCCTACAAAGTATTATTTTTTTCCTCCCATAATTGAAGGAGATACGTTTGGGTATCAGACTTCAGGAAATAAAAAGCTTTGAAAGCTATGCTAAGGAATTTGGATTTTTTAGAATTTGGGAAGATCTTGAATATTTTGGAGTAGCAGATCTGATATGATCAAAGAAGTGTTCTCAGATTATATTATCGTTACAAGATGTTTTGCAATGGAAAAGAAATGGGAGTTATTAGGTAGATGCCTGTCTAAAGATTCTAGGTATTAGGTGTGTTAAGTACTTGGCCTAATATAGTGGCATTTACAGAGAATGGGAAGACAAATATTGTGCTAGTATTGAGAGTTTGTGACAGAGCAGTTACTAGGACTTGGCAACTGACCCTGGTAGGTAAGAAGAGAAAATAAGGAGCTAAAGATACTTTGAAATTTCTAGCTAGGGTAACTATTGGAACTGTGGTTTTATGGACAGGAACTGGTAAATTAGAAGGGAGAGTGAACTTTGAAAGGAGAAATAATTACATTTTGGAAGGATTAATTTGAAGTGATGGGAAGGCTCTCTCTAAATGTCTCATGCTGAGGTCTCCAGGATAACCCCCAAGATTTGCTAGGTGGATTCACGGGACCTAGTGTTGTACTCATGACTATGATGTACTGCATCAGAAGGATGCAAAGCATGATCAGCAAAGGAAAACGGTACTTGGGGAGAAGCCCGGGGAACCGTCACAAGCTTCCAGAGTCCTTTCCCAGTGTAGGCACACAGGACTCGCTTATTTCCCCTAGCAACAAATTGTGACAACACGTGTGAAACGTTGCCTACTGAGGAAGCTCATTAGAATCTCAGCATCCAAACTTATTATTGGGGAATAGCCATGTAGGCATCCAGTACCTAGCATTTGCCAGAATTCCAGACTCCCTGAAGGAAAGCAGGTATTGGGCATAAACCATATTGTTTGCATAAATGGTTTCGGCACAGTGAATATTCTTATCAGATGGTAGGTTGAAACTCTCCCCAAATCCGTCCCGAGTCCAGCAAAGAGCCAGCCTTGCAAGCAGGCCTTTCTAAGAATAAGCATGCTGAGGCCTGTGATGCTAGCTATTTTCGTACACTCCATAAGGTGGTTAAGGATGCTTTTAGAGCATAGTAATGTTTGCCTTTGTGCTAAGAAGTTCCTAGGAGTATTTGTTATGATGTAGAAGCCTGAGTTTAAGCAGAAATTTGATTGAAGAGGCAATTTTATGCTGTGTGATTACAACTTATGACATTCTGGAAGAGGCAAAACTATGGAGACAGTAAAAATGACCAGTGATTGCCAGGGGTTGCAGGGGAGGAAGGGATGAAAAGATGGAGCACAAAGTGTAATTATTAGGACAATGAAAATATTCTATCAGCATCAGAAAATAACTCTGTGTGTTTTTTGGGGTGTTGGATAAATTCAGACTTTTCTACTAAAATTGTGTATACTAAAAAATGGTTCTTGGATTTGATAAAAGAGTACTATGTATGGGGGTAGTAAATACTAAAATTTGATAATTCAACTTTTTCCCCTCTCCAGTGGTACTAATTCAGAGATACTACATATAGTAAATCTGAATATACCATATGATTTTATAGTAAAGCTACTGTACTCTTCCTAGATAAACTAAATCAGGTATACTGGTATGCTGTGAGTTGAGTAGGACTGTGGTTGAAAAGGAAGGAACATTTGATAAGTGACCTGGAAAGAAGGCCCAGAATTTAAAGTCAAATTTGATTCTGGAAAGAGAAAACTTGTCAACAGTTACTTGTTGAACATCCTTTGAATGCTAGGAAAAAGCTGTATAGAACTTTCACTTTTGTTTGGCCCAGTAGAGAGAAGACTTGCTACTCACATTATGTTTTTAGTTAAAAGTAGTGTATTGCTGAGGATAAGGATTATGGCCGTTAAAAATTTTAGCTCTTTCCTGTCTAATGAATATTGAATAAATGAAGAATGTTTTACACTGACTTAACATACATCTTGTTACTTCTTCTGTAGGTATCTTCACAGTCATCACTTCTTGGAGTTGGTTACCTTGCTTCTGTCAATTCCGGTAACAAGTGCTCATCCTGGTGTGCTGCAAGCCACTAAAGATGTTTTAAAGTTTCTTGCACAGTCACAAAAGGGTCTTCTTTTTTTTATGTCAGAATATGAAGCAACAAATTTGTTGATCCGAGCTCTGTGTCACCTTTATGATCAAGATGAAGAGGAAGGCCTCCAGTCCGATGGTGTTGTTGATGATGCATTTGCCCTGTGGCTGCAGGACTCAACACAGACATTGCAGTGCATCACAGAACTGTTCAGCCATTTCCAGCGTTGTACAGCCAGCGAAGAAACGGACCACTCAGATCTCTTGGGAACTCTTCACAGTCTTTACTTGATTACCTTTAATCCTGTGGGAAGATCAGCTGTTGGTCATGTTTTCAGCCTTGAGAAAAATCTCCAAAGTCTTATTACTCTAATGGAGTACTATTCCAAAGAAGCCTTAGGGTAATTTTCTACTTATTCCTTAAATTTTCTATTTTATTGGAAAACTACATCACTAATGGGCTAGTTTCTTGAAAGAATATGTTGTTTTGAAAGTAAAAACTAATTTCTTGACATAACACATAATTAAGGAGTATTTAAGGATTAGAATGAGAGAAATCTCTAAAATATAGGATGTGACTGTAGAGAAATGAAATAGCAGCTTCTTCCAGTTTCCCCACGGTGTTGACAAAGTTTGGATCTGTAGTCTTCCTCCTGATTTGTGTGGAGGGGACTCCTGAGGCATAGGAGTATTATACGTATACCTTAAGAGTAATGAGAACTATTTTGCCATCTTCTGCCCTCATCTTCAGGGTGCTCGGATTTCAGAAGTGTTTTTACTGGTTGAAGGGGGTTGAGAATGATAATAGATTATACGTACTCTTCCTGGTTCATGTCATACAAAGCAGTGGCATCCTTTTTATTGGGGTTGTGATATGACTCCTTGAGTGAACAGTCTTTTGGGGGGCCTTTAAAAGGCAAACTCAGTGAGTTCTATGCCTAGCTGTATCTTAACGGTTCTGTAGTGGAAGACTGAGTGATGATGGCGTGGGTTGATTCATCACACTCTTTCCTGTTGATAGAGAGTGGATAGCATTTTAAAGGACACCAGTGAAGTGTACTTCCTAATCTTTCATTGCTAATGAAGTACACTTATTATTTCATTCTTCTTCTGATCTTATTTCTTAATAGAATTTTAGTTTCCATTGTGATGAATGTGCTTTGTTGTTACATACTTTTAAGTAGTGTTTTCAGATCAATCAGAGATCGATCTTTAAAATGTGATTTCTTGTTTTCAGGAAATTAGTCGTATTTTGTTGTGAAATTCCTTGGTCTCTTTAGAACCAAGTAGAAAAAAATGTTTAAAATTGTTTCAAAAAATTTGTTTTTGTACCCAGAACTTTAAAACCTTATTTTGTTTCAGTGATTCCAAGTCTAAGAAGTCAGTAGCTTATAACTATGCATGCATACTTATTTTGGTGGTGGTTCAGTCTTCCAGTGATGTCCAGATGCTAGAACAGCATGCAGCATCTCTCCTGAAGCTTTGTAAAGCAGATGAAAATAATGCTAAATTGCAAGGTATGGTACTTGAAGTTATTTTGAGTATTGTGACATGTGGAGAAAAAAGCCTTTGAATATCTATAATTAATATTGTTACCATGGTTTGATAATATACCTAGTAATACCATTTTTTAAATTCAAGTATATTTGATTTACAACGTCACAGTAATACCGTTTTTAACTTCTGAAAGTGCCTTTTATGAAGATACTTTATACGTTCTCAAAAAGATTTTTCTGAAAGGTCATGGAAATTTGTGATTGGTTGAAGTTCCTAATCAAAATAGAAATAAAGATGAACTCAGAAGTTCAGTTTTATGTGTAGTTTGCATGTGTGTTTTCTATATATATATTTCTAAGTACAATACTTTTCTAAGTACAACTTAGAAAATCCAATTGTGGTTAACACATGTTTGCTGTTCTCAAAAGTGAAAAATGAAGAACATGAACATTATTTTCTGAAGTATATAAATGTATGTTGTGAAATTTATGGCAAACTGTGTGGGCAGTCTAGAAAAGTTTAAGGTAATCACAATTTTTTATTATTTTATTTTGGTTCTTGGCTTTCTGACCTTACCAAGTAGAAAATTGACAAATTGAGTAAATATTATAAATAGCATGTTGCCCCTTTTCTTTTTAATCCTAAATTTTATATATGATACTCCAGCAAAAGTTGGGTAGTAGACTCAACTTTCCATACTGAAAAATAAATTTTTTTCTCCCGAAGTATGCCTTTATAGAAGGAAAGTATGCAGCGTCTTCAGAGGTACATTAATGCTTTACTACACATTCTGGGTGATGGGTCTTCTTGTTTTTGTTTTATTATTCCTTATATCTTTCATTTGACAGTATATATTCTATATATATGAAAGAGTTTAAAAACGCTTAGGAAAAATGCTTAGATGTAAACAGTATGTAGTCCTCATGGAAGAGTGTAGAACCAAGGAGAGATGACTACTATTTTCAGTTTCCTTTATTCATTTCTATAAAGTATCTAGAACTGTTATATCACTTACCACATTAGAATGCTTTTCTAAAAAACATTTTTGGTGATAGAGTATAGGTTTTATGGCATAGCTTTTAGGAGAGTTGAGTTCAGTTGCAGTGAGTGGTATATTTCATGTGTTTATTTTATAAACAAAATTTCCTGTTATTTTGGGGGCCATTGTGATTACTTTTAATTTTGTAAAGGCAAATTAGGAAATTGACAAATTTAAAAATTCATGTTAAGGGAAAAGGCACTCAGGAAATGTCCCCCCACGGGTTTAATCCTGTTAGAAATTAATACATTTTGTGTATGATTTTTTCGTAAAATTAAATTTAAACAAATCTTTTAAGCTTTTTTGGGGGGTGGGGAGATTCGGTTTGTTTGTTTGTTTATTTATTTATTTTTTAGTGGAGGTACTGAGAATTTAACCCAGGACCTTGTGTATGCTAAGCACAAGCTCTGCCACTGAGCTATATTACCCCACTGTGAATGCTTTTTTGGAGTGTGGTAATCAGTGTTAGCGTTAGGTGAATAATCAGTATATATTGTTATATTAATTATGAGCAATCAATTTAATAAAATTTTTAAAAATGTTGTAAGTTGGTTGTTGCAAAAAATATTGTTTAGTTAGATGGTCCTGTTTAATCATGTGAACATACAAGTTTTCGGAAACCAAATAACTAAGAGTGGTCACCTCTTATTTCTAAACCAGTATAGGAGAACATTAACATTTCATTTTAAAGTTTGTTTAAAGAACTGGATGTAAGTTTATTCCTGTATAAAAGATTATTGAAATCAGTATGGATCTGATAATGTTTTTCTCTGGAAAAGGATACCTTTACTTCCTTTGTTATAAATGCTTTTATTTTAAAGTAATACATTCTGAATTACTCTTTTTGTTTTTAAGAACTTGGCAAGTGGCTTGAACCTCTGAAAAATGTTAGATTTGAAATTAACTGCATCCCAAACCTAATTGAATATGTTAAACAGGTAAGTAAAACTTTATTTTATGTAACTGTGTGGTAGTATATAGTAATATTACATTAAATCACTTGTATAGACAGTGCAGTTAAATATACTTGATTGATTTGCTAGTCTTGTGGGTATAGATTGGTACTGGGTGTGTATAGGTAGATGGGTGTGTAATTGTGTGTCTACATGAATACAGATGCACACAACTATACTGCTTTCTACTGCCAGATTCTGTCCTATTTTTTTCCCCCTCAAATCAGAATATCACCTACCATTTTGATGATTTGAATCCTCTGATAATGTAACATGTAATTATTTCAGTTAAACTTTAGTGAAAAGGAACTTTTCTCAGAATTTTTAGGTAAAAATTGATGGAGTCTATTCTGGATAATTGCAGTGGCTTTTTTTTAATTTTTGTTAATTTGTGATGGTCAAATCTGCAATTGAAATAATTTATGAAAGTTGAAAACCATAAAATTCATATTACTACAGTTGAAAAATGCATATACAATTCAGGTAATTCATAATGGAAAAATTCATTAAAATTATTGCATCCTTGGAAGGCTGAAAAGTTTTCTTTGTTCCTTAGTTGATCCAATGTGTAGCATGGGAAGAAGGGTTAAAGGTACTTACAGATGCATAAAAAATTTTAAACCAGAGGGGCAGAATGGACCTTGAATTATCTCCTTTCTCATTTAACAGATGAGCTATATGTATTGTGTATATATGTATATGTCTGTGTGTATAAACCATCTTGGTCTTGGATCTGAAATGTGTTACTGAAGTAATGTATGTATATTATCTAATCTGTTGCTATTCTAATCTAGCGAAAAAGAGCTGTTTGGGTTTATCTGCTTCAGATTTTTCTTCATTAACTTGTGTGCTCTTCTCTTTTTTTTCCTCCGTGTCTCCTAAGAATGCTTTAACTCCTGTAGTGCCATCATAGTCTTCTGTTCTTTACTTTATGCCTGTACTGATATTTAGAGCTTTTCATTATATTCAGTCTTTTTTTTTTTTTTAATGAAAGTATTGAGGATTGAACCCAGGACCTTGTGCATGCTAAGCACATGCTCTACCACTGAGCTACACCCTCGCCCCTCATTATATTCAGTCTTTTATTTAGCAGAAGTATAATAGTGTCCTGTAGATTTAGATGGTCAGGTATTTAGGGTACTTGTACACGGTCAGGAGAATATGTAAAGTATCCAATAAGTATCAGATGACTTGGGTAAAGATATTTAACCCAATAAAAATTTTAGTTCTAGATATTTGAATTACGTGCTGTGATTAAAAGAGTTTTAATTTTTATGTAAATCCTTGTCCCGTTAGTTATGATTTTTATAAGTGACTCTCATTCTAATATGTACTAAAAACAGTTGATCTGAGACTGAAACTTCACTCTGTGACTCTCTGCTGCTTTATGTAATTTGTGGAATTATTGAGAGGTAGCAAGAAAGAAATGAAAGATAACCTAAGGTGGGAAATGTATGAGGGAAAGAATTTTCTTATTTTCAAGTTTCTCCTCTGAAGCTCCTTAGAAGCTGAAATAATAACAATAATAACATTTCTTCTAAGTTTTTTAAACCATTTTTATGCTGCTCCATTGAAACTATAAAGATAAAGCAACTTAAACATAACTATTTGTTGCCAGGAAACATAGCATGGACAGGTGCTAAGGTCATAGGCAACTGTATTTCTTTTTCCTCTAGCCATGCCCCAAATGGCCATAAGAACTAGATTCTTGTGGTGTCTGCATTTTTAAAAATGAACGTTATGTAGTAGTAAAATGTTCCCTGTTGCTTCCTCAGTTTTGAAAGAGGTATTAGTACCCACAGGGCTTTGTAAAATCAGTTATTGCTTCATCTTTGGGAAAGAGTATCCAAACAGGAGCTATTTTAAATTCCTAATACAGAGTCTCATACATATCTGTATGCAACCTTTGTTTTAGTCAGTACTTTTTAATATATTTGTACTTGTCTTTGCAATTATTCATTTTATATACATAAATGTATCATATATAGTACAACATACGCCATAGGGCAAGTAACTTTTATAAACTTCATTAGCCTTATTTATGTTTTAAATTTACTTGAGAAGTTTAAAATGATGAAAGTACTCAACTTGAGCCTTTTTTTTTTTTAAATGGAGATATTGGGGATTGAATCCGAGGACCTTGTGCATGCTAAGCATACGCTGTACCACTGAGCCATACCCCCACCCCCTGAAATTCATGTTTGTAACTAATGCCTACTCTGGGTCTGATAGTTACCAAGAAATTAATCTTTCTGTTCATTTTTATTTTTAAAGAATATTGATAACTTGATGACCCCAGAAGGAGTTGGCCTTACCACTGCCTTGCGTGTTCTCTGTAATGTGGCGTGCCCACCACCCCCTGTTGAAGGTAATGTGGCTACTCTGCTTAAAAACTGCTATTTTTTAAGCCTAGTATAAATATCCTTTGTTAAATAAAATATTAAGAAATCTTAATCAGTGAGTAACATGTAAGTAATTAGTTTTTTTTTTCTCCCTTATTTATATGAAGGTCAACAGAAAGATCTGAAATGGAATCTTGCTGTTATTCAGCTTTTTTCTGCTGAAGGAATGGACACCTTTATTCGGGTGCTGCAAAAATTGAACAGTATTCTGACTCAGCCATGGAGGCTCCATGTCAACATGGGGACTACCCTTCACAGAGTTACTACTATTTCAATGGCTCGCTGCACACTCACTCTTCTTAAAACTATGTTAACGGAACTCCTGAGAGGTGGATCCTTTGAGTTTAAGGACATGCGTGTTCCTTCAGCACTTGTGACTTTACACATGCTCCTGTGCTCTATCCCTCTCTCAGGTCGTTTGGATAGTGATGAACAGAAAATTCAGAATGATATCATTGATATCTTACTGACTTTTACACAAGGAGTTAATGAAAAGCTCACAATCTCAGAAGAGACTCTGGCCAACAATACTTGGTCTTTAATGTTAAAAGAAGTTCTTTCTTCAATTTTGAAGGTTCCTGAAGGATTTTTTTCTGGACTCATACTCCTTTCAGAGCTGCTGCCTCTACCATTGCCCATGCAAACAACTCAGGTATCACTTCCATATAACATGCATCTTATAAATGACTGCAGTAACACTTTTTAAAAAGCCAGTGATTTTGCTTTAAAAAAAACAAACAACCCTCATCTCCTTCCCCTAAGAAAGACATAATAACTCGATGAGGGTGAGATAAAACTGAAGAAAGTTGGTCATTAAGGAAATATGGGAGTAACATTTTAAATAAAATTTTGTTAATGTGAATTTTATTATGCTGTTATGTATACTTGTACTTTTGTTATTTTTAATCCTTTTTTCCTCCCTTTATCATGTGTTAGAATTTGCCATTGACTAGGTTGCTTCACCAATGGACTCTGCTCTACTGACTGCTAACCTGAGAACAATAAGTTTTTTAGACGCGTTGAATTCAAGCAAATGTCTAATTGTATAATAGAAAATTAAATGTTTTAAGCATACAGTAAAGATGTTCTTTTCATAACAGTTTTTCCTGAACAGTTTTTGTGACTATAAATAAATATTTAAAATCTACGTACACACACATTATACTTTTTTAACAGGTTATTGAGCCACATGATATATCAGTGGCACTCAACACCCGAAAATTGTGGAGCATGCACCTTCATGTTCAAGCAAAGTTGCTCCAAGAAATAGTTCGCTCTTTCTCTGGCACAACCTGCCAGCCTATTCAACATATGTTACGACGTATTTGTGTTCAATTGTGTGACCTTGCCTCACCAACTGCACTTCTGATTATGAGAACTGTGTTGGATTTGATTGTAGAAGACTTGCAAAGGTATTTTCATTTTGCATTAAAATTTTTTCAAGTTATTTTTGACACATATATTTTTAAACTTAGAATTTGGAAACCAGAGTTTAGAATGCTCAGATAATACATACATATAAATATACACATAAACATATACACATACACACACAGACACAAGTGTATATGAATATATGTAGATTAATTTTAATTAGGAAATTTTATTTCATTATTTCATGTGCAAGCTACCTTGAAGTGTTTGAAGATTTTGGGTGTTTGGAAGGTGAACTATAAAGTACTCTGATTTAAAAAAAAATTACTGAAAACCAGAATTTATAAAATTTTATAGTAATTGTAAAATTCCAGAGAAGTTGCCATATTCAAGGAATGAAATGTTTTTATACAAGATTTGTATAAGTTCAGATGTGTTGAAAAACAAATGTTAGTTAAATAATGCTTTAAAGTTAGGAATTTTGTTTACTAAATGTGTTGATTTTATTTCAGCACTTCAGAAGATAAAGAAAAACAGTATACTAGCCAAACCACCAGGTTGCTTGCTCTTCTTGATGCTCTGGCTTCACACAAAGCTTGTAAATTAGCTATTTTGCATCTAATTAATGGAACTGTTAAAGGGGATGAAAGATATGCAGAGATATTCCAGGAGCTGTTGGCGTTGGTGCGGTCTCCTGGAGATAGTGTTATTCGCCAACAGTGTGTTGAATATATCACATCCATTTTGCAGTCTCTCTGTGATCAGGTATTTATAGTTATTTTATAAATTCTTTGTCTGTTTATGTGTTTTTTAAAAGCTTCTCTTGATGTAAATACTGGCTGTGTACAAAGAGATCTCATCTGTTTCATTACTCTTCCTGTTGTTTAGGGAGGTAATTTGCCCAGTGAGCCAGCAATAAAATGGTTTGGTGCTACATAACTTTCATTGAGTTTGTACTTCACAGGCTTCTCTGAAGAGCTCTTTTCCTTTTCTTTTATGAGAGTGTGTCCTTGGATATTTGTTTTGTGTGCCACTGTATACTTTGGGGTTGGTTATGTCTGGTATGTTCATTTTCCTTCCAGTTACACACCAATTCATTCGTGAGTTTTATAGTTTTGTGATTGAATTAGTATCATGTTCTCTTGGTAGGACAACTTTTGAAGGCATCACAGGCTGCTGTGGTTTTAGTGTATTTCAGACTACTGTGCTCGTAGATGTTGACCAAAAGTAGTAGTATTTCATCTTGCTGTCTGTATTCTTGACATGCAGTTTATAATTCCATGAGTTAGTGAAAATTGTCTTCGCTTTTAAAGCCCATTACTTTTGGGATCTTTGGAGATTTCTCTGCCTAATGGCATTTTAGCCTGTCAAAATGCTACCGCTGTCTAATCAATCAGATGCGATCTTTTTCAGGCAGAATATTTTTAATAGGATTCCATGTTGGAAGATTACCTTTTTCTAGCTAAGAAAAATCCAGTTTAGTTACATTTAACACTCCAGTCAAGAAGGAATATTTTTGGTGTGATTTGTTTCCACAAAAAGGGAACTGGTAGAAAATAGCTTTGGACCTGGTAAAAAGCTATTTTAAGTCCTCCAATCAACTGGTGTTTGCTGTATAATCCACATTGGGTTATTTGAGTACGCTGAATAACACTTTAGCATCCTATCTGTCCTGATCACATAAACCTCGCCTTATTTCCCTTTTATTCAAGCTTTATTTTATAGTTCTAACCCAAGTTGAATACTGGTTTCCATCCAGTATGTTGAAATGATTAAAGGCAATAGTACATACCTAAAAATGTTTCCATAAAATCTATTTTACTTCTGTGAAAAAAAAAAGTAGTGGGATATTCAGCTATTGTTAGGTAAACTTGCCTAGCATTGAAAACTTGAATTTTAAAAGTATATAAAAACTCAAGGAAACTATTTAGTTGGAAGACTGTGCCTAAGTGTTCTTTTGCTCCATCCATTTCTTTGTGTGATGTTTTAAATTCATATATGGATATATTTATTAAAGTTTATTTCTCTGAATGGTTTCTTTATAAATTAAAAAAATATTGAAATGAATGAATAATACAGTAATTTAAAATATTTTAGTACCAAAGTGCTTACCTAACCATTTGAATATAGAAACTACACTCAGTGTAATCCAGAAGGAGAAATTTTTCAAAGAGATGTTGTTTCACAGTAAAAATACTGTAAAGCAAAAATATTTAAGTCTTTATTTCTTTCGGTGTGTATCCTTGTATTAACTTTTATAGGAGGGCAAAACAACTTTGTTCTGAATGTGTTTGAACCTATGTTTGGGATGGGACAGTAACTATAATATTTTGATAATTACTAAGTATTAATTGCTATGTATTTCTGAAATAAAAATACTAAGTGATAGTGATAATCATTTAAAAAATTGTTTTTTCCCCAACTTCCCTCCTCCCTCACAGGACATTGCACTAATTTTGCCAAACTCTTCTGAAGGTTCTATTTCTGAACTGGAGCAGCTCTCCAATTCTCTGCCAAACAAAGAATTGATGGCGTCAATCTGTGACTGCCTCCTGGCTATGCTAGCTAACTCTGAGAGCAGCTACAACTGTTTACTGACATGTGTCAGAACAATGATGTTTCTTGCAGAGCATGATTATGGATTATTTCATTTAAAAAGGTAATGCTTTATCTAATTTAATATACTTCTGGATTTAACCCCTCCCCATATTAATTAATTCATAGCTGTTGTAGAAGGTTGAATATATGATTTCTTTCGTGTGGAGAAATTTTGCATTTATAGAAAAGATTCCTTAGTGGTGAAATGTCCTAGTAATAAGATCTTTAGGATTGAAAATATAAATTGAATAGATAGACATATTGGGCATCTTACAGTATTTAAGAAGGAAATCTTACTGTTCCAGGGATGTTAATTCATGCTCTAAAATAGTTGTTTTGTTGGTACATTCACCTGTAGTTCTTCAGAGATGATGGTAGTGTGATGTTATGGACCCTAAAGCTAAAAGTGCGGATTCTTGTGTGTTTTATTCTCTAGAAGAATGGCTGAGATGAAGTTAATTTGAAATGATATAAACCTCATGCTGTTTAGTCTCTCAAGTGTAATTTCTGTTCTAATCTCTCTGTCCATGTCATCATCTTTTTCTTTGCTATGGAAATAGCTGGCTATCACGTAGATTTCTTTGGGAATTTGTTGAAGTATGTAAGATTATGAGATAGAAGGGATTAAGAAACATATATTTGTGTCTTTCATTAATTCTTGTAACATTGGTTGAAAACTAATGTTCCAGGTACTGTGTTTGGTACTGGATCTTACCTTCTCCACCTCCTTATCTTGTCTCTTCTATATTCTCTCAGTTGGTGGCACCTGCTGAACAGCCAAGTTTTCCCCAACTCCCCTGCCCCTCCATCTCCCAGTCTCTCACCAAAGTCTTTAAATTTTACTTCTTTAATGTCCTTTTTCCTACTGCCTGGGTATTTACTTTATATCCTTTAAAACTCACCTTATATACTACACTTCCAAGAAAACCAAAAAGCTTTCCCTGGTTCCTCCATTCCTGATTGGGTTAGGTGTGCTCACAAAGACTCTGCATACCTCTGCCATAGCAGGATATGTGATGTTGTTGACTCTCCTGCATTCATGTTTCTTGTCCTTTTTTAATCCTAAGTCATGTTAATTGATTCCCTTTTTCTCTCTTTAGCTCTGATCTTTCTGCTAAGCTCCAAGTAACTCATGTATCTATTTGATATCTCTTACTTGGCTATCTAATGGGTATCCAAATTGAACTAAAACAAAGCTATTGATACTCTTGCTTCAAACATGTTTCTGTCTTGCTCATCCCAGTTAATATTATTGCCATCCACCCAGGTATCTTTTCCTCACCCCCTGCATTCAATCCATTGATAAGTCCAGTGCAGTATGTCTCCAAAATACATTCTGAATCTGATCACCTTTCTCTACCGCCATAGTTACCACCCCTGTTCAGTCCACTATCATTTCTTACCCATTGCAATAGCCTCCAGTCTTCTTACTTCTCACTATTATCCTAAAATACATTTTCTTAGGACTCAGACTGATCTTTTTTTTTTTTTTAATTGAAGTATAGTCAGTTTACAGTGTTGGGTCATTTTCTGGTGTACAGCATAATGTCCCAGTCATACATATACATACATATATTCGTTTCCATGTACTTTTTCATTATAGGTTACTACAGGATACTGAATATAGTTCCCTGTGCTTTGCAGAAGAAATTTGCTGTTAATCTCAGCCTGATCTTTTTTAAACTTAGAACAAGATACATGTCATTGTTTTGCTTAAATCCTTCTGATGGCTTCCTGTTACACTGCAAATAAAATTCAGACTCTCTGTAATGATCTTTAAGGCTCTGTACAGCCTGACACTCACTCATCTCTTTGATTTATAGCTCTTTTATCCTAAATTTTGCTCCTTGTCAAGCCCATTCCTACCACCAGACTCTTTTTTTCCTAAAATGCTTTTTCCCTAGTTCTTGACTTACTTCTTCACTTCACTCAGGTATCTGTATAAATATATTTCCTGTCTAAATACCTGTCTGAAATAGCCTATCCTTTGTGTCTCCATTCCTTATTCCCTTTTATATTTTTCACTGTCTTTATACTGTTTGGCATTACGTTATATAGGCCCATCGCTTATTTGGTTGTCTATCTCACTAGAATTTTAGCTACTCAAGGACTTAAATGTATTTTCTTGGCGCGCTCCCCCAGCACCTAGAAACTTGGCTCACAGTAGGTACTATGAAGGAATACTAGAGTCATTTTAGTCCACGGATGTTTGTTGAATGCCCTCTTCTCTGGGACAGACACTTTCCTAGGTGCTGGGGATTTAATTAAAATAAATAAATAAATAAACCGTGCCTTCTTGATGCTTTCATTTTACTAGAGATACACAGATAATAAACATGTAAATAAAAATACATTATATGTTACAGGAAAACAAAGTAGGGCAGAGGGACAATGATGCCAAAGTGAGGGTGAGAGTTGACCAGGGAAGTCCTCACCAAAGGGTGACCCCTGGAACAGAGACCTGAGGGCGGTGAGTGAAACATGTTAATATAGTTGGAGAGAGCAGTTGCTAGTGGCATGCTTGACTTTTCTGAGAAGCAGCTTTGAGGCCATGGTGGCTGCTCTTGAAGTGAGTAAGCAAGGAGAAAAATGATAAGGTATAGGGTCAGAGAAGTGATGGGTGAGTGAGGGAAGGGCAGATCATCAAGGGTGTTTAGGGTTACTTACAGGGGCCATTGTGAGGTTTTGAGCAGAGGTGTAGCATGATCTGGCTTTTATCTGACCTTTTAAAAAATAAACAGATCATTATATACTTTGCATATAGTCCTCACAACAATCCTGAAGCAGGTCCCACTCAAAAGAATTTTTTTTTGTTTTGGAGATATTTTTGTAATTCTCCTAAAAGTCTAAAATTAATACTACAGAGTTCAGATATACCTTTCATCCAGGTTACCCTTATGTTAATGTCTTATATAATCACTGAATTCAAAGCCAGCCATTCAGAACTAAGAAACTAACCTGGGCACAATACTATTAACCAAAATACAGAACGTATTTAGATTTTACCCGTTTTTCTAGTAATGCTCTTTTTCTATTTCAGGATCCAAGACAGGATCTTACACTGCTTTTAGTTGTAATGTATCCTTTTTCTCTTGTATCCACGTTCTTTATGACCTTGAAATTTTTGTAGGGTACTCAATTTAGATTTGATATGTTCTCATAATTAGATTGAGATTTTGCTTTACTGAGAAGGATGCTACAGAGGCTTTGTACCTTTGTGAGTACATCATGTTAGGAAATACATCATGTATTACTGTTGATACTAACCTTGATCGCTTGACTGAGATGTTGTCTGCCGAGATTTTTTGTACGGCAGACTTACTAATTTTCCATTTTTAAATACTAAGCATTTTGAAGAATATACTTTGAGACTATGTAAATGTCCTATTTCTACTTAAAACTTTCATCTATCAATTTTTGTATCCATCAGTGAATCTTGACATGTGGCAGTTATTACTGAGGTGTTCTGATGGTAATTTCCTGTTTCTCTCATTCCTTTTTCATCTATTAATTATCTTTCTGTAAGGAAGAATTCATCACTTTCATTTATTTACTTATTTGGGTATATTTATCAGTATGGACTCATGGGTATTAATTTTTTTCTTATGTAATAACCTAACACTATTATTATTTATTTTGTTTCTCAACTTCTGTCACTGATTTTGGTCCCTCTCATTGGATAGAGCTAGGAAATATATATGTGTCCTAACTCATGCATTCATACACATCTGCATTTATTTTTTGCATCTCTTTGTTTGTGTGTATTTTAATAAATGAGTTCATACAGATACTTTGACTCTAAATCTAAAATCAGAAGATTGATGCTGGCTTTCCCCCTTTCTTTGTAACCTTACCCGTGTTTTGTGTTGTACAGTTCTGTGGATTTTAACAGATGTGTAGAGTCATGTGTCTGTCACCACATTTCCATACAAAGTCATTTCCATCACCCCAGCATTCTAGTGTGCTACCCCTTTATAGACAACTTCTGTGTAAGCTGACTGGCAAAATGCCAGATTTTGGTATTGCTATTTGTTTTTTTAATTGTAGACATTCTAAAAGGTGTATAGTGGACCTCAGTTTTTGGTAGAACATCAAAGTAAGTCTCATTTTCTTAAGGTTATATGTAGAGGCTACTAATTGGTATAGTCCCAATTTTGAATCCATGTTTTTTCCATTAATTGTATTCTCTTTGTATTTAATCTCATTTGTTGTGCCTTGTCTATTTCATTATTTTATAAAGTTCTCAAAAGCAGTAGTCTTATCTTCCTCTCTTTTGTATTGTTTTACCCAAGTCTTGTATGATGGCATCTCAGAATCTAGCCGCATTTTAAAAATGCAGACACCACATGTTTAGTGTTAATATCATACTTACTTTCATTTTGACTAATTATGTTACAGCTTAACAGACATAATTGAATTAGAATTCTCTGCCCTTGAAATTCTCTTTTGATCAACTAAGAACTGTATAAATGCTTAGCATGACTTTCGCAGGACTGTGTATTGTCATGATTTCGGATACATATCATGATTGTTACTTATGCTGAAATTTCTCTGTATCGGGGTTGGCAAATTACGGGCCACAGGACAAATCCAGCCTGCCACCAGTTTGTGTAAAGAAAGTTTCATTGGAGTAGAGCCAGCGTGTATATGTTACCTACAGCTGCTTTCCTGCTGCACCAGCAGCTGAGTAGTTGTGACTGAGACTGCTCTTTTGTATAGAGAGAAACAGACTGAGTTGTGTATAACCAGCAAATCCTGAAATATTTATCATCCGACTCTTTACATAAGAAGTTTGCTGACCCCCACTCTATACATTCGATTTCCTTCTGTCACGTTACAGTGTCATAACAGAATCATTCTTTGTAGTGTTGTGTAAAGTAGACTTTCTAGTCAGGCTTCTGAGACGGCTGTAACCTCATGTTAGAGGGGTTGTAAAAGGTTATAAAATGTGTAAAAATGGGGAACCTGCAAATTTCTTTTGCTAGGTTTTATATCTTTATTATTTGGGGTAAGTTTTTTCTTTCAGAGCTTTTGAAGCTTATCTTCTTTAAAAGGATATATCAACTATAAAAAATGCTTTGTTACATGGTTTGTGTAACAGACATACCAGAGTACTTTTTGCATTTTTTTAAAATGGTAGACTAAATTTTATTCTGTCTGAACTGAGGTAGTTTATTTCTCATACTAGTTTTATACATTCAAATTTTAAGAAATTGCCTCTCTATTTTCTTTATTTACAGTTCTTTAAGGAAAAACAGTAATGCTCTGCATAGTTTACTGAAACGAGTGATCAGCACATTTAGTAAAGACACAGGTGAACTTGCATCTTCATTTTTGGAATTTATGAGACAAATTCTTAACTCTGACACAATGGTAAGCATATGTGTATATATATACACACACATGTTTTTGATATTTCTTAAATTTGCAAACTTTTATGTAAGTTAGAAAAATCACTTGGGTTCAAAAATACCTTGGAATAATGTTTTTTAGAAATTGAAACTTAGAATACTGTTTTTTTCCTATGTCCTCACCCTACTATAAATAAAAGTTTTTAATTTATAAAAAAGATATTTAAGAGTAGAATTTATTGATCTCTAATTTATTAGGCACCATTATTAACTTATAAATATTCTGACTTTGCAGTTTAAAATAGAGAAAAATCCTACCTATAGTGCCTTTTTTTTTCCTTTTGACATAATTCTTTACATTGAGTTACTTTGCTAGGGTCATTCAGAATCAAGTTTTATCAGTCTCTTAATTAAGCATTTAATTACTGTCATTTAATTGAGCATTTACTGGCTGTGTTTTGGATGTTGTGATTTTAGGGTGAATTTAAAGTTTTTATTATACTAGAGTATTTTGGATTCATCATAGATATGAATTAAAGATGTTTCCCCAATTCTAAAATCTTATTGTTAAAATCTAATTAAAAATTCTCTCATTAGTATTTTCCAAAATCATGATACATATATTGTGGGCACAATTCCAGAAGCCATTAATAGGCCTGCCTTTAAAAAATGTTTCCAAATAAGTGTGGAAATATATCCCCAGATGGAGCTTAACTATGCACATTAGTGTATTCAAAGCTTTAAAAGTACTGGATAAATAGAAACTTGCTTTACTGCAGTCTAATCCAGTTTTGTCCAAATGTATTGCCTGCAAAATTGTGTGTGTGTTTGTGTGTAGCTGTTAACATCCTTTAGGTTGGTATTCTCTCAATAGTGGTTTAAGAAATTCAGGTCATCTTTAAGATTTCTCACTAGAAAGAGTTATAGAGGGCCTGTTTAGTACAGTATTACCAAAATAAATGTATGTGATGATTTCATAAGAAAAAGCTAAACTGACTGTTTAGTGTACTTGTCTTGTGTGTGCAATTCATATTGAGACTGTTTCCTCCATTAAGCCCTTCTTGGCTGCCTGTGGTGTTTGCAGTTATTGTCATACTGATTTTGTTGTAAAATTATTGGGTTTTTAGTGTCATATGTAGTTTATTAAAGTGATTATATTTACTAGTTGCTTTGATTCTGAAAGATTTGCCTACTCAACAGTAGGACTGTAGCTACCATAAAGGAATTTTAGAGTTTTACTTGATGGAGGACTACTTATTAATTTTACCAGATGCTAAGTTACGTGTTTTTAATAAACCAGTTTGACAGATTTTCTTACACATATCATCAGTTAAACTGTTCCTAGTCAAAAACTACTAACCGGTGTTCATTCATGCTGTCCAGGATCTGCTGGGCCCTCGGGACTGCTAATTAATGCTTTTATTCATCCCTTATCAATGCATTTTCTTTTCTTACTTCCTTCATTGGGAAGATCAAGCCCATCCTGTTTTATTTCTAAATGCTTTTTCTCTCCCTGAGATTCTTTCCCTGTTCTTTCTGCTCTATTGTTCCTTCCTTAATCAGAAGAAAATGTACCTCTGCATCACTTCATTTCTATTTATGATGTAGGTCTTATCTCTTCTAATAACCTGCCTGATTTCTTTTCCCTCTTCTGTATTTCCCTCTCCGGTCTCTCCTTGCCCCAGGTTAGTGTACAGAATCTCTGATATCCTAAATCAAATTTATTATCTTTCCCCATAAACTTGATTCCTCTTTTATGTGCCTTGCTTGTATATTGATCTTCCTCTGATCTTCAAGTTAGAAATCATAAACAGGGGCTAACTTTCCCCCTTTTGTTCATCATCTTCAGCAGCTGCTAATTCTTAAAAGCTTTATTCAGAAAACCTTTTATACTTCATTTCTTATTTTGTGTTTCACTACTGTTACCTTAGATTTCTCCTTCGTGCTCCTTTTTTCATAACATTTTCTTGATATAATCCATGACCCATAAAATTCACTGACATTTATTAATAAATTAAATTAATGAATAAAACTGACAGTTCAGTGGCTTTTAGTATATTCATAAGATTGTGCAACCATGACCACTAATTTCAGAATATTTTTATAATGCCAAAAAAAATTCTGTGCCCATTAAGAGAAACTCCCCACTCCCTCTTTCTTCTAGCTCCTGGTAGTAACTAATCTGTTTTTCTGTCTCTGTCAATTTCTGCAGAAAAACTGCTGGGATTTTGATAGGGATTATATTGAATCTGTCGTTCACTTTGGGCAGTATTACTGTCTTAATGCTGTTAAGTCTTCATGTTCATGGACGTGGTATGCTTTCCATTTAGGTTGTCTTTGATTTCTGTCTATGATGTTTTATAATTTTCAATGTACAAGTCTTGTACCGCTTTTTGTTAATTTTATGCCTTGAAATTGGGAATTTTTTTAATGCTGTTGTAAATGGAATTATTCCTTAGTTTCATTTCTAAATGTTCTTTGCTAGTGTTTAGAAATGCAACTGATTCTTATACATTGATATCGTGTCCTGCAACCTTGCTGAACTTGTTTATTAGTTTTGATAGTGTTTTTAGTGATTTCCTTAGAGTTTTCTAAATACAGGTTAATGTCATCTACAAATAGAAATAGTCTAGCTTCTTCCTTCTGGATATGTTTTCTTTCTTTTTCTTGCCTTTTTGTCCTACCAAGATCCTCCAGTGCATGTTGAATAAAGGTGGCAAGAGTTGACATCTTTGTCTTGTTCTTGATCTTAGGGAGAAGGCTTTCAATCTTTCACTTAAATATGATGTTAGCTATGGTTATTCACAGGTGCCCTTTATCAGGCTGAAGAAATTCTGTTCTGTTCCTAGTTTGTTGAGTGTTTTTTTTTCATGAAAGGGTATTATTAAATGCTTTTTCTGTGTCTGTTGAAATGATCATGTTTTTTTCCCACATTCTGTCTTACATTGATTGCTTGTCATGTGTTGAACTGACCTTGTATTGCTGGAATAAATCCCACTTGTTTGTGGTGTACCATCCTTTTGATACGTTGCTAGATTCAGTTTGCTTTACTTTATTGAAGATTTTTAGGTCTGTATTCATAGGAAATTGGTGTATAGCTTTCTTTTCTTGAGGCATCTTTGGCCTTCATGGAGTGAATTAGGAAGTATTCTCTACTCTTTTATTTTTTTGGAAGTTTGTGAAGGATTGATGTTAATTCTTTAAACATTAGGGAGAATTCACCAATGAAGCCATTTTGTCCTGGGCTTTTCTTTGTGACAAGTGTTTTTGCATACTAATTAAATAGCTTTGCTTGATACAAATCTATTTGGATTTTCTGTATCTTGAATCAGTTTTAGTAGTTTGTGTCTTTTTAAGAATCTGTTTCTCTTCATTCAACTACATTACCAACTTGATGGCACAGAATTGTTCATAATTTTTCCTTATAAACTCTTTTTTCTTGGTTGTTAATGATATCCTCTTTTTCATTCTTGATTTTAATAATTTGAGTGTTCTCTCCTTTTTTTCTCCCCTTTTGTTAGTCTAGCTGTTGTCAGATTTGTTGATCTTTCCAAATAACCAAATTTTGGTTTCTTTGATTTTCTTCTGTTTTTAATTCACTGTTTCATTTATTTCTGCTTTAATCTTTATTATTTCCTTTGTTTTACTTGTTTTCTTACTCTTCTTTTGCTAGTTTTGTAAGTTGGACATTTAGATTGTTGATTTGAGATCTTTTTTAATGTAAGTATTTATAGTTATAAATTTCCCCCTGTGTAATGCTTTTGGTATGTCATGTTTTTGGTTTTGTTCATCTCCAAGTGTTTTCTTAATTTTCTTTTTTTGGTACATTGATTTAAGGAAGGAGTTTAACTTCCACATAATTGTGAATTTCTTAAATTTCCTTCTGTAATTGATTTATGTATAATTTTATTCTATTGTGGTCAGAGACCTTACTTTGTATGATTTCAGTCTTTTTAAATTTATTGAGGCTACTTTTACAGCCTAGGGGTATCCTGGGGAAGTTTCCAACTCTTATTGTGAATTGTCTATTTCTCTCTTTACTTCTGTCATTTTTTGCTTCATGCATCTTGGGGCTCTATTGTCAGGTGCATATATTTTCATAATTGTTATATCTTCCTGATGGATTGACCCCTTTGTTGTTATAAAATGTCCTTCTTTGTGTCCAGTAGTAACTTTTATCTAAATATTTATTTTGTGTTATTGGTACAGCCACTCTAGCTTTGTTTTGGTTATTGTTTGTATAGTATATTTTTTTTCTACTCTTTTACTTATAATCTGTATTTTTAAAATCTAAAATGTGTCTCTTATAGACAGCATATAGTTGGATCATGTTTTGTTTTGTTTGGTCATTTACGTTCTGCCAATTTCTTCATTTTGATTGGTATTTCAGTCCATTTATGTTTAATTATTGATAGATAGGATTTATGTCTGTTGTATTGCTCTTTACTTCCTATGTATCTTTTTTGTTTCACTTTATCTCCATTGTGTATTTTTTTGCATTAAACAAATGCCGTTTGTTTTAATTTTAATTTCCTTTTTCTTTTACCCTTTTTTTATGTTGTTTTCTTAGTGGTGACCCTGTATACTACGTTTGACACCTTAAATTAGAACAGTCTTGTTCTGATTAATCCCAACATAATTTCAATAATATACAAAAACTGCTGCAGCATAGCTTTGTTCCCTTCCTTTTGTGCTGTTATCATCATACAAATTACATATTTATACATTATGAGTCCATGTTCACAGCTTTATCATTATTGCTTTATTCTGTTGTTTTTTAATTCAGATAGGAGAAGAAAAGTTACAAACAAAAATGTGTTTATATTGCTTTTTACCTAACCTTTACTGACACTTTTTATTTTTTCATGTGGGTTCAAGTTACTGTATAGTGTCCTTTCATGTCAGCCAGGACTCCCTTTAGTATTTTTTGTAGAGTAGGTCTGCTAGTGACAGATTCTCTCACTGTTTTTAAAAAAATTTGAGAAAGTCTTTATTTCTCTCATTTTCGAAAGACAGTTTTGTCAGTTGTAGAATTCTTTGATAGTGTTTTGCTTTTGGCACTTTGTATATGTTTTCCTTCTACATTCTGGCTTCCATGGTTTCTGACAATAAATCAGCTGTTAATCTTTTATTAGTTGAGTCACCTCTTTCTTACTGCTTTCAAGATTCTTTGTTTTTGTCTCTTGACAGTTTGATCATGATGTGTCTAAATGTGGATCTCTGAGTTTATTCTACTTGGAGTTTGTTGTTCTCTCTCTCTCTGGTCAAATTATAATCTGTTTATAGTGCCTGTTTTAATGCATCCCAATTTGTGAATCCCCCCTTTTTTATTGTGAAGCCTTTTGATATTACTTTTCTTTCTGTACACTTCACAGCACGTTATTGGATTTCTTTTTGTAGATCATTTACACGCCTGTTTGCCATTTCTTACTTTGCTATCCGAATGTTAGGTCACTTAGGTCAGAGACCATGTCTTAACTAGCTTTTTCCCAGAGGTCTTGTACAATTTAATAGCTGAAGTGTTTGACATATGATTAAGGAGACTTGAAATGGTATCACAAACAAACTTGATAGAATTTTCATTCTTCTGAAATAACTTTGTAGATTATAGTTTTCTAAATCTTTAAAAAAATCTTTCTTACTACTCACAGTAATGTACATAAAGAAAACTTCAAACTTTGGGCTAAATTTGAGCCAAGATTTTCTAAAACTCATTTTAGTAACAGATAAGTAGATTAGAATTTAAAATGCTCTTGATTTTGTTCAAAACTTTATGATCATGGAAAAGCAAGATAGTAGGGAGAGATGAAAACTTTACATCATTTCAGATATTTTAATTACTTGGTAGTTTTAAATCTTTCCACAATCTTATTTTTAAGAAAATAGATTTTACTTTTTAGAGCAAAATTGAGTGGAAGGTACAGAAAGTTCCCATATACCGCTTACCCCCCACTCCCCCACACAACCTCCCTTACTATCGACCTATCAACCTCCTACACAACAGTGATACATTTGTTAAAACTGACGAACATACATACACATTATCATTATCCATGTCAAAGACCATAGTTTATATTAGGGTCCACTCTCAGTATTGAACATTCTGTGGGTTTTGGCAGATGTATAATGAATGACATGTAGCCACCATTAGAGTGTCTTACAGAGAGTTTACTGTCCTAAACTCCTCTGTGCTCCTTCTCCTCTAACCCCTGTCAACAGCTGATCTTTTTACTGTCTTCATAGTTTTTCCCTTTTCAGAATGTTATATAATTAGAATCATACAGTATGTGGCAGGTGTTCCATGTCTTTTCATGGCGTGATAGCCCATTTCTTTTTAGTGCTGAATAGTATTCCAGTGTGTAGATGCACTACATTTTATTTACTTATTCACCTAGTGAAAGGCATCCCAGTTGCTTCTAAGTTTTGGCAATTATGAACAAAGCTGCTGTAAAGATCTTTGTGTAAGTTTTTTTTTGATAGACATAGGTTCTCCTTTCTTTTTTTAATTTATTATTTTGTTCTGGTTTCTGTGACCTTTAAAAATAATAGTCGTTAAGATGCTTTCTGATTCAGCTATATGAAACTCTCCATCTCTAGTAAACGTGGTATGAATAACTAAGTGAGGAATGAAGCCAGATAGATGCCTTGATAATTTGTTACCTGGTTAATATGCTTATTTCTACAAAATATATCCAGTGTGTTAAGTTATACATTTTAAGAACATTTAGGGGACAGTTTAAATATAACTTTTCACAGTCTGTTTCTATTAATGCACTCTAATTATTTTTAACTCATTTACTTTAGTTTTTATTTTCCTAAGTAAAACATGAACACCATCAACCTACCCTTCACCCTCACCTCCAAACAGCAAGTAAAACCCTTGTGGACATGATGGTTTATTGAATTTCTCATTAAGACTGTATGTCCTCTTCCTTAATACAATGTAAATGACTTCCTCGGTCTAGAGTTTTCTGAAAGGAACAAGTGTGCTTCAGGCACAGTATCAGTTTGAGTAGAAATCTGTTAAGAATAATTTTCACTTAGTTTTCACTGAAATGTGTCCAGTTATAGGCCGAATAGTAGGAGCTACAAACAAAATTTCAATTCTTACTGTATATTTAAAATTACTGAATCCTACAGCTGGATTGGTGGGACCAGTATTCATTTTGAGCTATTTAAAACAGGGCTGGGTTGAGGGGAGGGAAATAGCTCATTGGTAGAATGCATACTTAGCATGCACGAGGTCCTGGGTTCAATCCCCAGTACCTCCATTAAAAAAAAATCTATAAACCAAGACTGTGTTCTAAAGATTTGAAACTACTTAAGTGTTCTTTCATATGTGCAAATAAGAATGTATTTATTGTCATTAACAAAGTTTGTTTTGTCTGATGAATTTTCTTATTTTATTATGTGGCATACTTTTTAAAGCAGAAAATGTTAATTTTTCTGTCTGACGGCATGTATTCTTAAATATGACAGTTACTGTTTTTTTTCAGTTGTTTGCCTTATCTCCAGAAAGATAAATTCAGCTTCCATTAGTTCTTTGTTATAGCAGACATTTTATTCACTTGAATATCAATTAGTATATTACGTTTCCTGCCAGTGTCAGTGTATTTGTCATTGGATTTTTTTTTTTTTTTGAGAAATCTTGGTGCCAGTAAGTTGAATATATGTGTTCACCTATTTATTTTGTGAGTCTTAACTCAAAGAAAACTTATTTCAGCTTTAAGCTCACTAAATTTTTCTTAAAACTAGCCATTTGTACTGATATAAAACCAAAACATTGAGGGGAAGATTGTGGCAATCTTAAATATCTGAGTAAGTTTGGAAGCATTTTTGCAAATTTCACTGCTCTCAAATTTAACTTGTGTGTGACATTTACAGGGATGTTGTGGAGATGATAGTGGTCTCATGGAAGTAGAGGGAGCTCATCCATCACGGACGATGAGTATTAATGCTGCAGAGCTAAAACAGCTTCTACAAAGCAAAGAAGAAAGTCCAGAAAATTTGTTCCTTGAACTAGAGAAGCTTGTTTTGGTAAAAAAGAAACAATAGAAACAAAATAAAAATGGCTTATTCTCAGGAAATAATTTTCTTCACAGTTTGACTAGTACAAATTTTTTTAGTGACCTTTTTAAAATAGTGAACCCTCAGTTGGGTATTTATACTCAGAATTAGTAATTCGGAGTGAAGTCCTCCATACTGATATGAATTTTAAGGAGTACATGAAGGCAGTACTTTTGGAATTGTCTTTTGTTTGAATGCAGGGTGCCATCTGCTACCATTCTTTAGAAATAAAATGACAAGTGTTTTTGGTGTTTATTTTAATATGTTTAATGTTAAGCTGATAATTTCTTGATGGTGCTCTAAATTTCTTAGTGATGAAATAATACCACTTTTTTTACTAAAGAGTCAGTAGATTATGGGCATAAATGTTCAGGTTTTACCTGCATCCTCTTATTTTATGCTGTTTTTTGTATCTAGGAGCATTCAAAAGATGATGATAATCTGGATTCTTTGTTGGATAATGTGGTTGGACTTAAGCAGATGCTGGAGTCATCAGGTGATCCTTTACCTCTTGGTGACCAGGATGTAGAACCAGTACTTTCAGCTCCAGAATCTCTCCAGAATCTGTTTAACAATAGGTAAAACATGCAATGTTATGGTTGAGTAGATATTATGCATATAACGGCTTGGGGTCAAGAGAAGGCCATCAAATTATTTTTCTGTGCAGGTCAGATAGTAAAAATTCTAGTCTTTGTGGACCACATTCAGTCTCTCTTGCATATTCTTCTGTAGCTTTTTGCTTGTTTCTTTTGTTTTTTTAAAAAAGGCTTTAAAAATATGCAAACCATTCTTGCTTGCAGGCTGTACAAAAACAGGTTGGCAGAATGAGGAACCATAGTTTGCTGGTCTCCTCATCTATAGGATATCTCTCTTGATCTTTGGAACACTATCCTTTTAGAGTATAATATGTATTTAATGTGATAGAATTATTTTCTAAATTAAGAAAAATTACACATTGGTACAATGTAATAAACTTGGCTTTTTAGAAGTAAAACTAGGGTTGTTTTATTTTATTGAAAGATCAAATTTGTCACGAGGATTAGTTTCCAGGTTACTGGTTTTCAAGAATACTTAATTTTTTTTTTTTTTTGTGGGGAGAGGTAATTAGGTTTATTTATTCTTTAATGGAGGTACTGGGGATTGAACCCAGGACCTCGTGCATGCTAGTCATGCACTTTGCCACTGAGGTATACCCTCTCCTCAAGAATACTTAATTCTTAAATAGTTTCTTGAAGGAATCTTTTTAAGTGCTAATTTTACTAATCCTTCAGAGGATAATATTTTTAATTGTACTGTACCACAGATTTTACTTAGAAGGTAAGCTAAAATATTTGATTTTGGAATTCTGCTTTTTAACAAATACTTTTCTTATTCTAGAACTGCATATGTGCTAGCTGATGTCATGGATGATCAGTTGAAATCTATGTGGTTCACTCCATTTCAGGCTGAAGAGATTGATACAGATCTGGATTTGGTATAAGTAATTTTATTACTAAATACTTAGAAAAATGTTACTTTTTTGTTGTTTCTTAGTGTATTGTTAGTTCAAAAATTGATTATATATTGTATGGCTGTTTAAAGTCTGTCTCAGGACCAGTAGGGCATTATTTTTATGTCAGTCGCCCACTTAATGGTGTCCAGGACTCTCAGTTTTTTTTGCTACTTGTTTTCTCTCTTTCTACATAGTGATCTGTATATTTGAGAATGAGATTCTTCTCATTTTTGCATAAGTACTCTAAAGCACTTTGGTTACCTATATTTATAGGGTATAGAATAGAGTAAAGTATCCCATGGAATTATAATTAATTCTTGTACTTGGGTTTAAAGAGAGAATAGGTTGCTCTTAATTTGGGGAAATGAAAAAAAAAATTTGTTCAAAAAATATAGTATGAATGGGAATTGATATTCTTAAACATAATGCTGAATAGGTAAAAGTATAGTTAAAGATTTTAATGCAGTCTTGTTTTATGCTTCTCAGAGTATTAGGAAGGACAATTTTAGCCACATCTTATTTTACCATGTATTATTTTTTCTTCTTAAAAAATGTGTATATATTTTCAGTAACATCAAATTTATTTGTAAATCAAGAAGAAGGGTACTCCAGAAGAGTACATATTCAAAGAAAGAAATATATTTGAATATTCCCTGGTCCAGAAAATATTAGTATTCATGTGCAGTAAAACTAAAAGAATGATTTGCTTCATATTTAAGATGTATTTAGTGTACTAAGGACTTCTTTTCCTTCTTTAAAATATCACATGCAGGCAGGAGGGTATAGCTCAGTGGTAGAGCACATGCTTCACATGCATGAGGTCCTGGGTTCAATCCCTGGTATCTCCATTCAAAAAAAAAAAAAAAAAGTAAAATATCACATGCAATTGAATTAAAATTGCATTGAACAATATTTTTAGTGTAAATTGTTCAATGATTCTTTAGAACTGTGCTGTTCAATAGAACTTTATGAAGTAGAGATATTCTATAACCTGACCTGTCCAGTACAGTAGCCACTAGCCTTATGTGATTGTTGAGCAATGAAACGTTGCTAGCATGTCTTAGGAACTGAATTTTATTTTGATTTAATTTTAATTAATTTAAATTAAAATAGACACATGTAGTTAGTTAGTGGCTACCATATTGGGCATCACAGTTTGAAAATATTTGTGTTAGAAGCCCTAACCCTAATTGTTGTACCACAGTTACCTTGTGATGATTGTGACTTTATGTGGTTTAGGGAAATTTTTGGTCTTTTAGGTTTAATAAATTTAATATAGCCTAAGTGAACATAATTTTCATTTCTCTGAAAGTTGACTTTGGTTGGAACCTCCTTAAATTAATACATAGAGATCTGTGGCACAGAATCCTTTTTTTGTGATACATTGACCATAGAAGGCTTGTAGAGTATGTTATTTTCAGATTCTTTGGGAAAAGTTCTGGAAATAGTCCACTGTTAATTTATGTAGAGAAAGCCTGAATTCCTTGCCAGGCATCAGAGGTCTCCTAGATAAATAGCCCTTCTCTGAGGAGGAATGCTAACTCTGCACCCCTCTCCCCTTTCAAAAAGCAGCTAACTTCCTAAGGCTTTTTTTCTTTTTTTTTTTTAAACTACCAATGATGTTGCTTTTTGAAAAAATGAGGGAAACAGGCTGACCTATAATTTATTTGTTACAAGGGTCAAATATAATTTATAGGAAATAAGAATTTCTGTAATCAAATGTTATATTAATAGTTGCATGTAAGTATAATGTTACATAAATAGTAACATTGAAGTACATTTTTCATTTGTTCATTTTTATGACTGCAGGTAAAGGTCGACTTAATTGAGCTCTCTGAAAAATGCTGTAGTGACTTTGACTTGCATGCAGAATTAGAGCGCTCATTTTTGTCAGAACCATCATCTCCAGGAAGAACCAAGACTACTAAAGGATTCAAACTTGGAAAACACAAGCATGAGACCTTTATAACTTCAAGGTAAAATTTATTTTACTGAAGATCTTGATTGTGGTCAAGTAACCTTCTTTATTTTAATGTATTTTAAGATAGACTCTTGAGTATTAGAGAAAAAAGAAGTTGACATAATACTTGAATCATGAATATTGTTTTGAATTTTTTTAAAAGATAATAATTTGGCCAGGACATACCAAGTACATTTGTTATGTTGTTTTATTTTATGAGAGTTTAAATGTTTTGAAAAAGGGTCAACTGGATTATTTTTAAAAATTGTTATTCATATCAGTTAAATGTGAGTACCTTTCTTAGCTAGTTTTGTTGTGTTTCCCTGGAACGTAATAGAGATATTTGCATAGTTAACACAATTGGGATAAGAATAATTGAAATGTAGTTTTCAATATTACAAAGATTAACTTATATTTTCACTGGAAATGTGTAAAAGAAAACATTTTCATGGAGTGTTTCTGTTTTAATAGTGGAAAATCTGAATACATTGAACCTGCCAAACGAGCTCATGTTGTGCCCCCACCAAGAGGAAGGGGCAGGGGAGGATTTGGACAAGGTATACGACCCCATGATATTTTTCGTCAGAGAAAACAGAACACTAGCAGACCACCATCTATGCATGTGGATGACTTTGTTGCAGCTGAAAGTAAAGAAGTGGTCCCTCAAGATGGAATACCTCCACCAAAACGGCCACTCAAAGTATCACAGAAGATTTCTTCTCGTGGTGGATTTTCAGGCAATCGGGGAGGACGGGGTGCTTTTCACAGTCAGAATAGGTTTTTCACACCTCCTGCTTCAAAAGGTAACTACTTACATATATTTTCTAATGGGTTATTCTAATACTGGAATATCAGAATATCAAATACAAGTGATTCAGATGAAGTATTTTTCTGATACTATAATTAAGCTGCCTCTAGACCAGTGGTCCTATTTGCAGAGTGCTTCGTTGGATAGAAAAAAATTTTTTTTACATTAACTTGTTTAATTGCATATTTAATGATGAGTTTAAAAGAAGTATTGGCTAATTACGTCCCTTTTTACGTTGAGAATTGTGTTTATCCTTTCTGAATAATAGCCATACGTTATTTTCACAGTGGTTCTTATAAACAGTTTCCTTAGGATTGTTCTATGTAGTTCATCTTTGATTCTCTTATCTCCTTGCTTCCTAATGTTATATATAACTTGTTTTAAATATTTTCAGGATTTTAGAAATTCAGTTTCTAAAATAAAAATTTACAGAAATTATACTTTACTAGTGGATTGATGGCATGTTTCCATGCTCCTGAGTTAAGAGAGTGAGAGTGAAAGAGAACAGGTGTTTACTTTAGTAGTAAACACTTACATAGCTGAGTTAGGAACTATTTTGAGCACTTCACATGTAATACTCTCATCAGTCCCACGAGGTAGGTTCTTTTAGTGTGCCCGCTTACCAGAAGAGAAAACTTGTCAGTCATTTGGCCAGGACATAGAAATATGGCAGAACCAGTATTTGAACCCTGACAGTCTGGCTTCAGAGCCTCCACTTCTAACTTCGTATGATGCTGCCATACTGCTTATATTCTGTTATACAATTTTATAGTTTCTCTTCTGTTACTTTTGAAGATTAAGAAAAACCTGTCATATCTTCATTCGATTGAAATTGTGAAAAAAGTAGATTTTGATCGTGTTGCCTGCGTTTAGGAAATTACAGTCGTCGGGAGGGAACAAGAGGCTCCAGCTGGAGCGCTCAGAATACTCCTCGAGGAACTTACAATGAGAGCCGCGGAGGCCAGAGCAATTTTAACAGGGGCCCTCTTCCACCGTTACGACCGCTTAGTTCTACAGGTACACGTTCTTCCTACTTGACATTGCTGAGGGGGAGGGAGGCAAATCTTCCTTTTCAAATTGTTGAATGTCATATATTCTCATTCTGGGAGAGAATATTTTGGAATGTAGACATATAATTCTAAAGTCAGTTTAATTTTATATCTGTGAGTGGGTGCCCAATGTACATCTTCTGTATAAATAATCAAAATTTTAGATTTTGAACTGTGTATATAGGCTGAGTGGTTTCACGTTGTGCTCTGTCTTGATAGTAACTAAAGAAAGCCAGTCCTTCAGGCACCTATCTGACTAAAGTAAACAGAGATACCTCAGCACAGAATACAAGTTGACTCTTGAGCGACGTGGGTTTGAACTGCAAGCATTATCCACTTACACGCAGATATTTTCTAACAATAAATACTGCAGCACTACATGATCTGTGGTTAGCTGAAATCGAGGATGTGGAGGAACCAGCTGTAAATTATACTTGGATTAACCCCCGAGTTGTTCAAAGGTCAACTGTATTCTGTTTTCGTTTCAGTGTTGTCTTGCGTTTGTAAGCATATAACCCTTCTTTTCCTCTCTGCAACATTCCTATATCAAGTCCAGAATTTTTCTGGTCAGATGTAGGCTTTTGGTTTCAAATTCCCTTTTTTTTTTTTTTTTTTGGCTTTATTTGAAATGTAATTCTTACATTTAGACCATTTACCTTTTTAAAGTGGACAACTCAGTGGTCTTCAACACATTCATGGAACTGGCCCGTGGATTTTAAAGGAGCGAAGAGTAGTCCCTGTCTTTGAGCTCAGTGTTATAGATTAGTGTTTACATAATGGGAAAGGACAGTTTGTTACAACTGAAAACTGTATTCTTTCTTTTACAGGCTACCGCCCAAGTCCTCGTGACCGTGCTTCCAGGGGTCGTGGGGGCCTTGGACCTTCCTGGGCAAGTGCGAATAGTGGCAGTGGAGGCTCACGAGGAAAGTTCGTTAGTGGAGGCAGTGGTAGAGGTCGTCATGTACGGTCCTTTACACGATAAAAATTCTTTCGGGAACATCCTCAGTGTATATGGACATTTCATGAGGACAATAAAAATAAGACTGGAGGACCAATTTAGACTTAGCAGTTATCTGGATACATCTGAGAGAATATTTTTATCTGAAGAAAGCAGATTTTGTTTGATACCTAACACAAGATTTCAATAAAAATCCAAACTTTGTATGTATGTTTGTATATATTTTTTCCCTTTCTTATATGACTATTTAGAAAATTTCTTAGGTAGAAAATGAACTATGAAATGTCTTGTTCTGATGTTATTTCTTGCCTGTACCACAGATGTTCCCCGTACTTTCTCAGCTCGTGGTGCCCTTCACTGTTTCAGTAGTGTTTTCACAGCACACCTAGGCCAAAAGAAATGCCTAATAATTCCATTTATTAAATAGTTAGGTCCAAACAGCTTAAGAATTTACGTCCAAACCACTAGTGACAGTGGATGCGGCGCAACTTCTCAGACCTTGGAGTCAGCTTGAACACTGCCAGTGTTCCTGCTCCACCATGCTTTTTGCACAGTACTTTTTACCACACCTGCTGAAAATCCAGTTTTGCAAAGATACACTGTCATGGAAAGAAACATAGTGCTATCTGCTATTGACAATGTGAACTACCTCAAACCAGCATTTTGTGTTGTGCCCCATGGATGTGTGCGCCTCAGAAATTCACAGCGTCCTGCGGCACTCGTGTTAATCTGGTGGCCTGGCGCACAGATTTGGGAACCTTTTGTCTGTACCAAAAGGAACATGACACTCTTCTCCTTTACACTAGAAAGAAATACATACATACTTTGTGTTTTAGCTTTATACCTACTTACAGTATTTTATTATGCAATTATTTAAAACCTAAAAATGAGGCATATCCTAGTACTGTTATTTTGGGACTCAGAAACATCTAATAAAACTGTACTTTATATACAGAAATAAAGTTTATACTTTGATAAAACAGTCATTTTTCCCAGGAGCTATCTTAACACACAGCCTATATAATCTGGCATAAAATACAGAGTTCTCTTAAACAACAAAGGAGTGTATGAGTCTCATTCCATCCCTTCATCACGCTGTCTTGTCGAACTATTTGTGAGTGAATAGAAAGTTTGCTAGGAAAACACCTTGAAGAAAAGCTTTGTTCTAAAGACTCTGATGTTTAAGTGAAAGGTAATGGAAATCTTAGCTAATGGCCTCTGCTTCAAAAACCCAAGATAACCTAAACCCCTTTCAGTCCTGAAACCTAATAAGCTCGTCTTTCTAAAGATGCATTTTTCAGTCCAGCAAAGGAGTTATTATCCTAACTTTACAGACGGAGGAGGCTGAGGAGCTTTACTCAAAAGTGATAGAAACAGTATGTAGAACCTGGTTGGCAGTCTTCTAATTCTTCACCTCTCTTTTCCATCTTGGAGCACAAAGAAGCTACTCTCTGGGCTGAATGGTATTAGAGATCAGAATTAATTTATGCTATGGAAGTGGAGTTCCCAATACCGAGCACTCTTGTTTTAGTCATTTCAGAAGTGAGCCAGATCGGTATTGGGGGATGGTTGCTGTCATATACATTTAGATCTATATGTAAGACCATGTACCTTCAAAAATGAATATAAGTTTTATGAGTACTTTGGTAGAATAGGAATATGTGTTATTTGCAAAACTTGGTTTTACATAAGAGATTTCAGGAAATGTTTTGAGTGGTATTTAGAAATTAATGAAAGAATGTAAAATACCTTTGAGAACTAAACATTCTATTTATAACACTAGGAGCTGATAGAATGATTGCTTTTATAAGAACAAGAAAAAGTAAATGCTCTGAAATACTGCTATGCTTTTTCATTTAAAAACACTGTTGCTGGTAATCAAGGTGTGTGAAGCAATACCAGGTCCAGTTTAGTTTAACTGCTTAAGTGTAAAAAAATTGCAGAAATGCAGAGATTAAGAAAGAAGAACGAGAGTATGTCTTCTAAGTATCTTGAGAAGCTCACAGTCTAATAGAGAAAACAATCATGTAAACAGGTTTTGTTTTTTAAAATAATGGGTGAGTGTATAACCATGGAACAACTTGGGAGTTCTTGAATAACCCAATTAGTACTTTTCAAACTGATCCACAGAGTTTTTAAAATAGTCAAAGGAAAAACTTGACATTACAATTGTATATTAGACTATAAATAATATCTTTGGAATTGTTTTGTATGAAGACTAGTTAAGATGGAAAAATTATATATGTGATTTTTTTATTTTTAAATTCAAAGGACAGATTGGGAAATAATGAGCAAGATCTTACAAATGTCCTATGAATTCATGAGCTGGAGAAAAGGATGCAAACTCTAGTACTAGCAGTGGCCTTGAGAGTAACAGAAATGAGAAGAGAGGACCAGGTGAAGAACAGACAGTGAAAACTGGAGAAGTTGTCGGTTGACACTTTGGCCTCAGTGTGGAGGGTGGAAGCTGGGACAGTTGGAGCTGGTGGCTCTGGAGGGTGCTTGCGGTGTTAAAGTACACTTCAGCTTCAGCTGATTGACACCTTGGAAAACTGATGGATCCAAGGCTAACACATCTTCTATGAGAATTTTGTAAAAATGTTTTAAGTTTTAAAATTAAAAAAAAAATTGTGGTTAAAAAAACCTGCAAATTTACCATCTTAGCCATTATTTCGTGTACAGTTCAGCAGTGTTAAGTATTCACATTATTGTGCAACTAGCCTTCAGAACTTTTTGATCTTGCACATCTGAAACCCTATACCCCTTTAACAACTACTTGCCAATCCCCTCTTCCTCCAGTCCATAGTACCCACCATTCTACTTTCTGTCTCTGAATTTGACTACGTTAACTCATATAAGTGGTATTTGTCTTTTTGTCATTGCCTTATTTAATTTAGCATGATGTCCTTAAGATTCATCCATCCTGAAACATATGTCTAAATTTCCTTCAAGGCTGAATAATATTCCATTGTATGTATATACTACATTTTATTCATTGATCTGTTGGTAGACATTAGTTGCTTCCACTTTTTGGCTATTAGGGATAATGCTGCTATAAACACAGGTATACAAATATCTGCTCCAGCCCCTACTTAGAATTATGTTGAGTATATAGATAGAAGGATTACTGGATCACATGGTAGTTCTCAACTTTAAGTTTTCTAGGAGTTGCCATACTGTTTTCCATAGTTCCTGCACCATTTTGCATTTCTTCCAACAAGGATTCTAATTTCTCCACATCCCCACCAACACTTGTTATTTTCTGTTTGTTTGTGTTAATAATAGCAATCCTAATGGATATGCTTCTGACTCTTAAAGAGAAGTAAAAAATCTGGATTATTGATGGGTAGTCAGTTTTCAAGTATGGCAATTGAAATTTAAAAATTTAAAATATTGTATGAGCCAAACAAATGTGCAGGGGACAATGTAGCCAGAGGGTTCCAGCCTGAAGATAGGGTCTATTTTAGAAACTGGAACTGGATTACTGTAAAAACTTAATTTTCGTTTGAAATAGTAAAATTTACCAAGTAAATCTGTGATAGGACCTGATGCTGTAGAGAAGTTCTTTGGAACCAAAAAGCTCGGGTTTGAAACTAGCTTTTATCACTTAGCTATGCAACTTTAATCAGCTTTAATATCTGCTCTTAAATCTGCCTCCTCTCCCTACATTGCTAGGTTTTGGAGATTAATGTATTTGATTTTTTAAAAAAATGTGTACAGCAATATTGTTTTAAATGTTCAAGCCTCTACTGTCTGGAAAAAAGTATACAAGATATGACTTACTTGCTAAATTATTTCTGAAGTCATTGAAACTAGTGCCTGCTTGAGAAATAACGTGTAAGTTATGGAGGTAGAATTATAACAATTTGTAGCTCTACCAGACAACTGTGATGTGTTTTTTAAGGAGATTTTTAGTTTGGGGATGCTATTGTACAATGGTCTTGTGAACATGGATTGTAAATGAAGATAGTCCACCTGTCTAAGAATTCTCAGGATACTTTGGGACATGTGGTAATATTTGTAAAATATAATATTTATATTTTAAAATATAAAAGGGTGTAGCTGGTATGAAAATGCAGGGAACAGTGAGGAGTCTACTTTGGCCAGGGTAGAATGCAGGGGATGAGCAGAGGAAAGGGAGGGAAGATGTGCTTGGAGGTTGGGCCTAAATTATGAAAGGTCTTATTTGCTATGCTAAAGCCATAGAGAGTAACTAAAATTTTGTTATTGTTGTTAATGTGAATGGCATTTTAAAATTTGGTACATTTTTATGAACATCTACTCTGAGCCAGTCACTATGAAAGGTGTTTTCAATAAATTAACTCCTAATCAGACCTACGCTTTAGAAAGACTATTCCTCTGGTGCAGCAGGGAAGATGGATTAGAGAGGGAAGAGTCTGAGGCAGGAAGGGCAATTAAGCAATTACGGCAAAGGTGCAGATCAGTGATCCTCAAAGAGCGGTTCTCAAATCAGCTCAGCATCACCTGGGAATACATTAGGACTGTGTGTTCTAAAGCATCACCCCAGACCGAAGAAAGTGGAGGCAGGGCCTAGTGATGTGTGCTTTCACAAGCCCTGCAAGTGATTCTGCTAAAGTCTGATGTATCCTAAAGTTTGTGTATCAATGGTTTTCAAATTTAGGAATCATCTGGGGAAGTCATTAAAAATGCAAGTTCCAGGGGCCTACAAATCTATTCTTTAAAAGCTTCTCAGGAGATGCTCATAATCAGCCAGGTTTGGATCCAGTGACATCGATGAAAAAGTAACGTCCTCAGCTAAGACAGTGGTAATGGAAATGGAGGGATCAAATAGAAAAGATATTTCTCAGCCACTGTAATACCTCTAGAATTAGACTGGGTCACGATGGCATGAAATTATACAAAGCAGTTACTGATCTGAAAGTACTTTGTAGTGGGCAGAGAGGGAGAAGTGTGTGAGCAGGATGAGGAAAAAGTCAGCATGTCAGAACTGAAAAGCAGCTCCGGAGACCCGAGGTTTAGGGGTGGTAGGTAGAGCCCCACGCACAAGAAGTGAAGATGGAAAGAGCCTAGATACGGCAATTTGAAAGATTTTATAACTTTGTGATGGCAATTTAATGGGAGTGCGAGTTTGGGGGAAGGTAAGCAGAATCCCTATGCTGCCTGTAGCGTGACTGAGAAGTGAGAACGTGTAGGCTCCACTTGTGGGGACCAGGGGAGAGACTGCTGAAAGCCATTCTCTTGCCAACAGTTTACATAAAAAGTTTGCCTCTGGGTTTGTGGTCTTAGACTGTATCTGCACAATCTAGTGTTTTTTCGTGCCTCCACCCTTTTGACTACAGGCTTCTTTGGAAATTCTATTTCTTATTGTGTTCTAAGTTCTTATATCTGCTTCTTTTATATCTAAGATGTTCTTAAGAATGGTGCATTGTTTCATTCTGCCCGAGTACCCTTGAAGTGTAATTTTTTAATGACCTTATTCTGGTCAGTATATTTATCATATTATGTATTCTTAGGTTTTAAGTGGAATAATGTTTTGAGGTATTAATTTGGAAAAACATAATACAGAATTGCAAGGCTGTCATTTCAAAGCAAAGGGCAAAACTCAAATAGCCAAATGAAAGTTCTTAAGGTTTTTTTCAAGTTAATAAATCTTAACAAATGATTTGTGTTAACAAACTATATATTATTCCTCAGTGAAGGTCTCTTTGTTTGCTACAGAGAGGCTTTGGGAGTATTTTGGTAAAGCTTTGAACTAACGCGGGCCTATTGGACCCCCTTAAATCTGCAGCTGCTTTAGTTGTTCATTTTAGGAATGAAGCTTTTCAACGTTCTGGTAACTCTAGGACAGTACAATTGCTACTTACTCTGACTGAACATTTCCCCTGGCTCTGCTAGAATGATTTAGGGTCCTCTAGAATCATTATTTCCTTTAAGTTAAATAAGGAATCAGAAAGAATTCACCTGTAAGCCAAAAAGTCATGGAAAGCAAACATCCAAATCTGCTTCATAAGCACGTGAAACTTCAAAAAGCTGTTCAATAACTTTACCTCCAAAACTCATTTTGATGGAAAGGCAGAAAAATTAGAAATGAAAAAAGCTAGGAACTAGACCTGATTCTTTCCTAGTCATCAACTTGATGTGTGATATGAACAAATTAAATCATCACTGGGCCTCTGTTTTCTCATATATTCTGAAGTATAGAATAGGATTCAGGATGGTTGTGGTGTAGAGCATGAATTAGAAGAGAAATGTTATAACTTTATTGTAGAGTTAAAGTAAAAAGTAGCAGTCCAAAATTGATGAAATGTAGTGGCTCAGAGACAAACGGAATAAACACAACTGAAAAAAGAAGGGTAATCTCATGAAAACGAGGTCTTCAAATTCTTTTTCTCCTCTCCATTCCCCCAAGGAGAAATGTTCAGCTCTGATGTTGGTGTTGGTTAATGAATTAACCAACATTCTCAAAACCCAATAACTAATAAATGTTAATTCAAAATTAAAAGTTACAGAAACTTTTACTTCAAGTAGTTCTAATGTTAACTAATCCTGAAGACATTGTATAATGTCCTTAAAAAACTATTTAATGCTGATAACAGTTTAGTATTTATTAATGATTAAAGAAGGAAAGGAAATGAACTAAAGTTTACCAGAGTATTTTTTCCCAAAGATACCTATTTTCACACATTTGCCTGAAGATTTTTTAAAAACTATATTCACTCTATTGTCCTCGTTCAGGGTCATGGCTTTAAATAGCATCTCTACTTGCTGATCTTCTAAATTGCCAACGTAGGCCTCTCCTGTGATGCTCCAGATTTGCACTTGACATCTCCACCAATATCTAGTAACCACCTCAAATCTAACATACCCAAATTAAGCTCTTGATGTTCCCCCCATGGTAACTACTCTGCTCTTTTCTTCTTCTTGATAAATGGCAACTCCATGCTTCCAGTTTCTCAGGCCAAAAACTTTAGTCATTGTTACCCACTCTTTTTCTCTCACCTCTGATCTGGCTTCTATCTTTAAAACATATCTTGACTCCAACCTTTACCACCTCTGGCTGCAGCCACCCTGGGCCAAGCCATCATTGTTTCTTGTCTCAACTATGGTGATAGCCTCCAAATTTAGTTCAAAACCCTCCCATTTCAGAATAAAAGCCAGAGTTCTTACAATGGTCCACAGTTTCTATATGATTCCCACCCTCCTCTCCTTGTTATCTCTTTGACACCGTCTACTAATCTCTGAGCTCTGCTTCAGTCACCATCTCCTCACTGTTTCGACTGGCCCTAAGTACATGATTGCCCTGGGACCTTTGTTTAAGGAGGCCGTCCCTGGCTACCCTTTCTACAACTGAAATATCCTCCAGCTCTGCTTTACTCTTTTTTTTTTTAACCACTTTTCATTATCTAACACTATATACTTACTTATTTACCTATTTTCTTTATTATTGTCTCCCCACTGGAAGGCAAGTTCTATAAAGATAGGAATTTTTGTCTGTTTAACCCACTGCTGTATCCCCCAGCACCTACAGTGACTGGCACATAGTCAGCTATACTGGTAGACTTTGTGACTGAAATGCAATTATAAATCATTTATTTATGTAATAAATTTGTTATTATTGAGAAATACCTGTATTATTTCTGACTAAAATGACAGGTATCTTTCTAGTCCATCTTTATCTAATATAAAATAATCAAGTAAGTGAAGTAAAATAAATATTTCATGATGATTTTTATTAGAAAGAATAAAAAGTCAGGTTGATTTTTGCCCCTCAAAGACAGTCCCTATAAAACATAAATAACCTGAAATTTACTGTTTCAGATAAAAGTATTTTATTTGCTATGTTCTGACTAGGACTGTATTTCTTTTGGATTATCCTCATTAGTCATAACTTTGCTCTTTGTCCCATCCTTATTGTAGAAAATTAGCCCAAACTTTAAAAACATCAACACAGAAACTTATGCTGTTATTTATGTAATAACATCGTTTATTTTACTAAAATAAAGTCTGAAAAATTATAACAATTTAGTACGTAAAAAATGATAGCTCCTCGACTACAATTTGGTAAAATTTAATACTCTAATTCTTCATGTATTAGAAGTTAATGGCATTTAAATTAAAGTTAATGGCATTTAAAACAGGCTAAATGATGAAAATTATTTTAAATCACACGTTTTTAATCCAGTTTGCTCAAACTGGATTATTTTTCTACATAAGGTGGGTAACCTGATTTGAAGATACTTTTCTAATTAAAGGGCCCAAGACCTATGTGTTTCTAACTAGTCACCATTTTAACACCATTTTAAAAGGTGTTGGGCCACTTTTAAAACTTCAGTTTGCTTATTTGGGCTGAGTACCTTAAAGAAACATATCAACAGAGTTGCTAAAATCACCTCCTAAAATGCAGCTTAATTTAGGAGCTACAAGATAAAAATCCATTATGTTTGTATACTGTTCTTCAAAGCAAAAATTGCTATGCAGACCATTAAACTACAAGAACATATCCATTTAGATGTTCTCAGATTTAAGAACTCTGTCCTAGGATGTGGTCTGTAGCCTCAGTATCTATATTCTGCCTGACTGTAGGGACCAAATAACTATGTTTCGAACTGAACCATAAACCTGAAGCGTACCTGGAAGCGCTGAAGGAGAAACACAAAGTCACTTGCGCAGTGTTGCGGAGAGATCGTCCAATCAGAGTCGAGCTGGATGAAGCGCCGCGACAGGAAAGTAGTGCGCACGCGCGACTGGCTCGTCCGCGATTGGCTGCGCCGAGGCGGGAGGTTTGAGCGGCCTGGCGTGGAAGGGGACGCCGTCTCCCAGGGTTCCTCCCGTCTGGGAGCGCCGCTTCCTCGGATCCTCGCCGGTGCGTCCCGGGAGGGGAAGGGCTGTGAGGCTGCGACCACCTGTAGGCTTGTGTGGGACAAAGAAGGGTGAGACGCTGGAGCAGGCCTCCGAGGGAGGAGGGAAGGAAGGCGGAGTGGCCGTGGCCGCCTCCTGCGGGTCTGGGAGCGCGGTCGCAGGTGTGAGGGACGCCGTCGCCGCTGGCCCCGGGGAGGCTGGGGGCGGGGGGCGGCCGTGGGGGCAGGCCGCCGGGGGAGGCGGCTCGGCGCGGGGCCGCCTCCGCGCTCGCTCTGCTCCTATGGCGCTTGGGTGTCTTTCCCTCAGGACTACCCTACACTCTCCTGCGCGGTATTAATTAATATTAAGTAAGTAGTGGAAGATTTACCCGGGCCGCCACGTCACAGGAACGACTTAAGTGAAAGAACTACCTAATGTAGTTGGAAGGGGAAAAGCAGGAACAGCAGGGGAGGGCGGTTGCTGGTTCTTGGCTGTTTTATTTACGTTCTTGCATCCCAGAGGTTTTCTTGTCGCACTTCATCCCCCGCTTCAAAGCCAAAATGAATCCATAGATTCTGTTCATAATCCACTTTGTCGAATTTCATCCTTCACTATCCTCACTTACGGGAACTTCATCATCTCTACTTCATAGGACCTTATGTATTAAACATCTAATCATAATTACTGTAGACAGTAATATTACATATAACATTGAGTACTTTGTGTCAAAGTGTGTTGAAAATTTTTTTTAAGTATTTCATTGAATCTTCCCGACAGTTTTATGAGTAATTATTATTATATCCCCTGATATAGATGAGGAAAGGGAGACAAAAGAGGGAATGCAAACTGTGCAAGATCATATACTAGGAAGTGAAGGTCCAGATTTATATTCAGGCATTTGCCTCCAAAGCTGTATTCTTAGTTATTACACAGTACAGTGTATTAAATTGCCAAGTAATGTAGGCATTCTGATGTGTGGTCAGCCTGGATTTTCGTTTTACTTGGGAGGACAGAAGCAGGTAGGTGTTAGAGTGCATCGGAAGTTGTTGCCTCACGGCAGAGCTGCTAAATGGTTATGATTTCTAGGGCCTGGGAAAAGGGCTCAAATAGCACTAATTTAAGAAGTAATAAGGCTCCAGAAGTATTTAGGGGGAAATATGCTGACGTCTGCAGTTTATTTTGAAATGCATCAACGGGTTACATGGCTTGATGGATGCCTACGTCATATGTAAGTGTCGGAGCTTAGTCTCATATTTTTAAAGTTGTCATAATTAAGGTGATGATATATTTACAGGTGATTCTAATCAGACTTACGATTAGATGATGTTTTGTTTGGGGTGTTTTACAGATTAATACTGCTGAATATGAGACGATCTGCCGCACCAAGTCAGTTGCAGGGGAATCCCTTCAAAAAACCGAAATTTATACCGCCAGCAAAAAGTAATCCAAGCGTGAACGAAGAGATTACAAAGCAGAATTCAGATATAAAATTACTTGAGGTAAAAAAAGAAAAAAGTAAAGGAAGAGAGAAGCATGTGTTTTTTTTTTTTAAATGCCACTTAAAGAGTTAACAATACTTTACTGCCCGTAAGAGTTTTCAGTATCTCTGACAAAGTCTTCTAGACACCTTAGAAATAATGACTAAATATTTATATTTTGAAGGAATGACATGAAGTAAACTTGGGTAGTTCTATAAAGTAAACTTTGCTAACAGTGAAAAATACGTCTGCAAGGGAAGGGGTGGGGATTCTTGTAAAAAAATTATTTTGATTAATGTTCTTTTTAAAGGTACCATGTAATTAAGTGAAAACTTTTAGATAAGGCAATTTAAAGAGAAAACATATATAAATAGTGATCTATATCACTCTTCTGGACATTTCCTTTCATTTTTACTTATAAAATGTAAGTGCTTGAAACAGTCTTAGTATACATTTTTTACTACTAAGAGAAAGGATTGTTTGGTCTGAGGTATATAGGAAGAATTTAAAGGTTATAGAGAGTATATAATTTTTTAATTTATTTTGGGGGAGAGGTAGTTAGGTTTATTTATTTATTTATGTTTAGAGGAGGTACTCGGAATTGAACCCAGGATCTTGTGCATGCTAAGCATGCGCTGTACCACTTGAGCTATACCCTCCCTCCACAGAGAGTTTATATAATACGTAATCCATACTTCTGCTACTTTACAATTCTCTGATTTATTTATGTTAGGGAGATTAAAATCTACTAATCATTTTTCTCTCTCTTTTTTTTATAGTGGTAAAGTATATATAACATAAAATTTGCCATTTTATCATTTACATTCACACTGTTGTTCAACAATCACCGCTATCTGTGTTCAAACCTTTTAATTACTCCAAACAGAAACTTTATAGCCATTAGGCAATAACTCCTGTTCTCCCCTGGTCATCACTAGATTTTCTGTCTCCATGAATTTGGCTATTCTAGGCACCTCTATAAGTGGAATCATAAATCTTTGCTCTGTTGTGCTGGCTTATTTCATTTAGCATAATATTCTCCAGGGTCAGCCTGGTTGTAGCATGTACCAGAATGCTTTAGTGCTTTGTGTGGCTGAATACCATTCAGTTGTCTGTATATACTCTATTTTGTTTATTTATTCGTTTGTCGATAGCTGCTTGGGTGGTTTCCACTTTTTGGCAGTTGTGAATAATGCTGCTATGAGCATTGGCATACAAGTTTCTGTTTGAGTACTTGTTCTCAGTTCTCTTGTGTATATACCTAGGATGGGACTACTACATCATGTGGTGATTCTGTTCAGTTTTTGAGGAACTACTGAACTGTTTTCTACAGCTACTGCATCATTTTACATTCCCACCAGCAATGTCTTAGGGTTCCAGTTTCTCCACATCCTTAACAACAGTGGTTATTTTCTGTTTTCTGTTGCTCTTGGGTTTGTTTTTTGTTTGTTTTTATTATGTCCATCCTTGTTGGTGTGAAGTGGTATTTCATTGCGGTTTTGATTTGCATTTTCCTGATGACTGATGTTGCTGAGCACTTTTTCCTGTGCTTATTAGCCAGTTGTATATCTTCTTTGGAGAACAGATACTATTGAAGTCCTTTGAGGCATTTAACTGGTTGTCTTTTTGTTGTTGAAAACATATACTAATTTTTGACTGCATTTTTTGGTCTGCATCTGTTTGTTTTATCCTACGTTTCTTTAGAATTTTGGCCACAATGTAAGGAGAAAACACAGTTTTTCATTTTAAATAAGCAACATACTTTAAAAAATTAAAATGGAAAAATACTAATTGCAGAGATAGCTGGCACCACTTTAATCAAATGAATGCCTCCAGTAAGGGGGCAGATTGATATTGTGATGAGCTGTGATGTTCCTGTCCAAAATGCATGACCTGAAACTTATCATAAAGAAACATCAGACAGATAGAGGGGCATTCTACAAAATAACTGGCCTGTATTCTTTAAAAGTGTCAAAATCACAAAAGATGAATAAAGGTTGAGGAACTGTTCTAGTTTAAAGGAGAATAAAGAAACATGCTGACTAAATGTAATGTGTGATCTAGGACTGGAGCCTGGCTCAGGGAAAAAACTATAAAAAGACATTATTGTTGTAAATGACCCCATTTAAATGTGGACTGTTGATTAGATAATAGTATTATACTACCAATGTTAAATTCTTGGTTTTGATAACTTTACTGTGATTATGTAAGAGAAATGTCTTTGCTTTTTGGAAACACATTGCAATATTTAGAGGTAAAGGAGCCTGTGTCTCCAGCTTACTCTCAGATATGTACATACACACAAACACAAACACACACACACACAAGGAGGGAGGGAAAGAGGGAAAGTGAATGGAGCAAAATGTAAACAAATGGTGAATCTGGGTAAAGGGTATATGGGACTTCCTTGTTTTAGTTCTGGAATGTTTCAAAAAGTTTGAAATTATATGAAAATAAAATGTTCCAAAAAATAAAATTTATGACCTTTATTAGTTTATTGCCGTGATTTACTTTAAAATCTTACCGAATAGGTTTTTGAATGTCTCTGAAATTTATTATAATGAACATTTATAGAGACATGACAACTGTGTCTTTTTATTGTGAGTTGTTATTTAAAAAGCATTTCAAACATACTATGGTAGGCTAAAAAATGGCCCTCCAGAAATGTCTGTGTCCTAGTTCCTGGAACTTGTCAATATGTTACCTCACATGGCAAAAGGGACTTTGACTAAGTGATTGATGTTAAGGACCTTGAGATGAGGGGTTATCCTGGCTTATCTAGGTGGGCTCAATATAATCATAAAGATCCTTGAAAGTTGAAAAGGGAGACAGAAGAGAGAGTTAGAGAAAGATGTGATTATGGAAGTAGGGTTGGAGAGATGCAGAAGAACTGGCTTTGGAGTGGAGGAATGGGGCCACAAGTCAAGGAATGTGGGTGGCTTTTCGAAGTTTGAAAAGTCAAGGAAATATATTCTCCCTTAGAGTCTCCAGAAAGAAATGCAGCCTTGCTGATAACCTTGATTTTAGCTGAGTAAAACCCAAGTCAAAATTCTAACTTACAGATTTGTAAAATAATAAGTTTGCATTGTTTTAAGCAACTAAGTTTGTGGTCATTTGTCACAGTAGCAACAGAAAACTAATGCACATACCAAAATAGAGAAAACAGTATATGAAGAATCCCGTGTACCCATTACCCAGCTTCAACAATTGTCAGTTTATGACCCATCCTACTTTGTTTTTACCTCTCCAGCTCCCTTCCCAGTTCTTAGTTCTTCCCCACTCAATATTTTGATGCAAATCCCAGGAATATTTTTTCATTTGTAAATGTTTTAGTATTTGTCTCTAAAATATAAGGACTCAAAAAAAAAAAAAGCAATGACTGTATCATTATCACACCTAAGAAATTAACAATATTTAAGTGTTGCCTTTAATATTGAGAAATTTAACAAGAAAAAAAAGCGGTTGACTATGAGAATGGCGTGTTGTGACTTATAGGAAACCTCATTTGATATGTTGTTTAAAATACACCATAATTATAAGCATAATTTTTACTCTGTGATGTCTTTCAGCTTTTATAATGTAATAAAGCTAGTTTAAAAAGCAATAAAAATTAGAATTTTAATTTATTTTAAAATATTTATTCCGTATTTAGATATGAAAAACTAGTAGCTCATATTTTAAAATACGAATCTATTATGTGAAACTATGGGAAATTAGATTTAATTTCAGCATAAAATGCCTATTTGTTTTTTTAGGTTGCTGCAAGTAAGAATACTTTTCTCCAGTCACAAAATGATCCCAGAATATGCAGTTTTAATCTGCCTACTGAAGAAAGTGCTAGAGAAATTAATCATGGGGACAATTACAGGGAAAAATGTTTGGAAGCATCTGCAATGAGAACATTAGACCCACATCATACAGGTAAGACTATATTTTTTATTGATCAGGTCTACACTTGACCGGTCTTACTACAGTGTTATTTAAATTGATTATTTGCAAGAATGAGTATGTTATATTTGAAAGTAGTTGATATAATACTACTAGATTGTTGGCAGTTCAGATTTTTTAATTGTCATAATTTATCTTTAATGATTGGATTAATAACCATGTAATTCAAATCTTGTACTTTGTGATAGGTGTATGTCTAAAGTTGTTCATTGTAAACTTACTGGTCAAGTAATGGTCTTTTCTCCAAGTACCAAAATAAATTGTATTTAAAGTTTGGTTTAAAAAAGGTCTTAAAAACACGTTAACAGCACTAATACTGTAGAGGTGAACTTTAAATGAGTAAAATTGTTACTTCATTACAGTCCATTGGAGTAACTTCAAATCATTTAGATTTTAATTGTGAAGGTATACCATTTCAGGAAAAACAAACCCCCCCATTGTTGAACTGAGTTAAAATAATGATTGTGGTTCTTTTCGCATCTGTAAGAGATTAATATTTTTCAGGTTATTAAAAATTATCTAGGATATTCATAAATGTTTATTTGGCCTTGTGAAAGCCAACATTGACTACATTTTTCTAAATTACATTTTATTCATTTTTTGGTTAAACAAACAGTTTCAGGGAGAGAGTCCCATTTGCATTTACTACAGGATAGTAACCAGCATCCTTAAAGATATCAGTGCAAATCAATGAAATTTCTTAAGTGCTTAAGCCTTTTGAAGGAAGATTTTGAGCTTTGTGATAGTTAATAAATTTTATGTACAAATGGGTTCATTTCTTACTGGTGCAGAAAAGACTTGTGTATTTTCCCAACTGGCCAAGATCTTTAGTACCATTTGCATGCTCCTCATAACTTTGCAAATCTGTAACTAGTGTCAGGACGAAGTTGAGAAGGGCTTTTGGAGCTGATATCAATTTAGAGAGATCCCTCGACACAGCCCAGGTCATGGCAGTTTAGCTTCTGCCCTGTTTGTGGGATTTGCTACCTCTTTGTTACTTTCTTCCCTACTCCCTTCCCTTTCTCTGGTCTTCCTTCCATCTTAGGTGGGCGTCCTGTTTTCCCAGACTTTCCTCTCTGCTGTCAAGCCTGTGGCAGATAATGATCCATGTATGCCTATTTCTTTCTGTCATGGTAGCTAATCTCTTCACCAGATTAAGATACTTAGATTCTAGGATGTAATACATTTCATGATACTGATTTGGGCCTCTGTGTTCTACTATAGTTTCTCATTCTCTTCCCTGCTAAATATGAGAAGGGAGTTAAGAGTTAAGATAAACTGAAGAGGGAGTTAATTTACTCAACCCTTAATCCCTTAATCCTTTTTCTGATTTAGTACATTCCCTGGACTGGGGGACCTGTGCCAACCTCCTGATACCCTTCTGCCTCTCATTTAGAGAGAGTTAACTGGGGAAAAGAGCATTGTGAGAAACATCTTGCTTTCTGTGCTGATCGCTGGAGAGGAATGTTGTGTGTAGGGAAGTATGGAGATGAAAGATCTGTAGAGTACATGTTCACCTTTTGGCATTCTTTTAATTCTGTGTCTAATCCACCTTGAAGTCAGGTCCAAGCCTGTATGTCCCAGTTAAAATATGTCCACATTTCCCATTATCTTTTTATTTTGAAAAATTTCCTACCTATAGAGAAGTTGAAAGAATAATCCAGTTATCATTATAAATCCAGTAGTTGTTAACATTTTGCCTTATTTGTTCCCTCTCTCTCAATCTCTCCCCATTGTCTCTCTGTATATGCAATTTTTTTTTTCTGTACGTTTTGAAAATAAGTTGCAAATGTCATGCCACTTCACCTCCAAGTACTTTAGCATGTATATCCTAAAATAAACTTTCTCCTTCATAATCACACTATTACACCAAACAAGATGAACAGTAATTCATAACATTTAATATCTGTTTCATCAGGAAAACCATTTTTACTTTAAGCTAGTTGAAGTTTGGTTTCTTTCTCAACTGCAAGAGCCTGATTAAGTACATTTTGCTCTATTGAACTTCACTGGGCACTTCAAATCTCTTCAAGCCTGTTGAGGCCATACTGGATTAAGGTGGACCCTAAACCCAGTGGCTGGTGTCATTGTGAGGAGAGAGACAGAAAGACAGAGGGAACAGGCCTTGAATGGAGGCAGAGATCAGAGTAACACAGCTGCAAGCCACAGAGTGCAAGGATTGCTGGCAACCAACCATGAGAAGCTAGAAAGACTGCAAGACAGGATTCTCTCCTGGATCCTTCAGAGGGAGAATAGGGAATGGCCCTGTCATCCTGATTTTGAACTTCTAGTCTCCAGACTGTAAGGCAATAAATTCTGTTATTTTAAGCATTTGCAGTACTCTGTTTCGGCAGTCCTTGGAAATTAATAAAGGGAGTCCTACACCTCCTGATATTCATGGCTATGCTAACATTCTTTAGAAAAACAAAGAAATTCCGTCGTTCTTGATTGCTTCTCAGTGTGATGAAGTACGAGACCATTAATTCTCCCTCCAGCTGGTCAACCCCATGCTTTATATTTTATCTACTTACCTGACTCTCCTTCACTCAACTGTGGCATACAAAGACAGGGCGTACTTTCTCTTGTTCAAGTTTTAAACCAAATAGTATGAATTCAAAAACATTTTATGACTTAAAGGATCTTGAAAAACTTGTAGTTGAGTCCCTTGGGAAAGCCCTTTGGCTATGATGTGCTTCAGAGAAGTCAAGTTCTTAAGAAGAAGCTCCTGGAACATGACAGCTTGCAGGTGTTGGTAATATTTGAGAGAATAGTTTCAGAAAATATTTGGAACAAAAAAAGTCACGTTGTAATGGATATGTGATGAGTGGAAACAGGCAAACAGAGGCAGTGAGTGTTAATAAATATAGTATGTTTAAATCAGTAAAGAAATTTGGTTGTGAAGGGAAGGAGTGGTATGTTGAGGGCTAGCAGGGAACCAGAGAGGTTTTTTGGTGGTTGTTTTCAAAGGTAGTAAGTTGTAGGTTGACAGGAAAGAGGCACTGAAGAGGGAAGTTTACTGAGATCAAAAGGGAATGATAAAAATCTCTTTGTGGTGGAGAGATAAATGTTTTTCAAATGGGTCTTAGATCCCTGGAGATGTTTGGAAATATTGTCAGTGATCTCAGGTTATAAATTCTCAGAGAAGCTTAGATTTTGTGTTTTCTTTTAAATGATATGAGTAAGAGTGTATTAGCATGTGCTGGATCTGTTGAGTGGCCACTGTATAACTGAGTATTATTACAAGATTTCATGATGCAAATGAGAACAGAGATAGACAGCATGGGATATACTCCTACCAGATGAATGTTTTGTATATTCACATGAGGGATGGTCAAAGAATAGAGCCGTCATATTGTCGTATTGGAGAAGAAGCTTGCTGAACACAAAAGGACTTTTATGTGCCAAATCTGTTGGTATCATATTTACAGTGTGATTAGCAGTTTAATTTTACTAAAATATCACAATCATATTAATGTAATTTTTGAATTCTATTGGTTTATAATTAACTTACAAGCATCCTTGATTTTTTTTTCTGATATACGTAAAATTCACCATTTTAAAGTGTACAATTCAGTGGCACTTAGTATATTTACGATGTTGTGCAACCATCACCACTACCTAGTTCCAGAACATTTTTATCACATTAAAAGGAAACCTGGACTAATTAAGCAGCTAACTCCCCATCCCCCAGTCTATTCCCATCCCCTGGTAACTACAGATCTACTTTCTCTCTCTATAGATTTGCTTATTCTGGATATTTCATATGAGTAGAATAGTGTGATAAATATCGTCCTTTGTGACTTAATAAGTAATGTATGCACACGGTCAGAAGTTGAGAAAACATGAAGAATACAGCAATTCCTGAATACAGCAATTCCTGATCCCTAGACATTTCGTTCCCTTCCCCCAGAGACAATCATTTACCAGTTTTGGGGGGCATCTCTGAGTAACCTGTACATTTGGAAACATTTGTGTGTGTATATTTTCCCCATACAAATGAATGTTCATCATCACTGTGTTGTACACTTGTAACTTAAATCACATTGTACATCAACTATACTTTAAAGAGAAAAAGAATGTTCATTAGCATCGCTGTTCTGTATCTTGCATTTTTACTGTAACAGTGTATCTTTGAAATCGGTTTGTCAGTATATTTAGAACTACCTCATTCTTATTTATTTATTTATTTTTTAAACATTTTTTCTTGATTTATAATCATTTTACAATGTTATGTCAAAGAACTACCTCATTCTTTTTAAAAACTATATAATATTCCACTGTGTGGATATGCCTGACATACTTAACCAGTGCCTTGTTAATGGATATTTAGGTTGCTTGGCATCTTTTGTTATTACAGACAAAGCTTCAGTGAATATCTGTAAATATAAACATAAGTGAGAAAATATTCATGGGATAAACACCTTGGTGTAGGGGTGCTGGTCCGAAGGTATGTGCATTTATCATTTTGATGGATAATGTTGAATTGCCCTCTGCAGAGGTTAGTATGTTTATATTCCCACCAGCGACATATGAACAATATATTTATCATTTATTGTGATTCTCAACCTATATATAAGTATATAATTATGCTTTTTGATATTTGACAATCTAATCATTAAAAATATTATTTTGTTGTGCTTTTTAACATAAACTTTTTAATGTTATATTTGGAGATTATTTTAGACTTACAGAAAAATTCAGGTATAGTACAAAGAATTTCCACACATTTTACCACATTTGTGTGTGTTTGTGTGTCTGTAATTTTTCTGAGCCAAATGAAAATGAGTTGCTGACATGATGCTCTGTTACCCTAAATTTTTCAGTCTGCATTTCCTAAACAAGTGCAGGCTTCCGTATGGTAAAGTACAGAAGCACAACCATCACAATTAGGAAATTAATTCTGACACAGGACTACCATCCGATCTACAGATTCCATCCAGCTTTCGTCACTTGTCCCAGTGATGCCCTTATAGCAGAAATAAACTTTAAAAAGTGAATTAGTGAACGTTGTTTTCCTGTTAGTCCAGGATTACGTGTTGTTCTTAGCTGTTGTGTCCCTTTAGTCTCCTTTAATCTTGAACAATTTCTTGGCCTTTGCTTGTCTTTTGTGCAGTATTTTAATATTCTTAAAAACTGTGGGCCAGTCATTTATACAGTGTTCCTCGGTTTGGGTTTGTCTGAAATCTCCTCATAAGTAGATTCAGGCTATGCGTTTTTGGAAGGAGTATGACAGCAATAATGTCCTGGTTTCTGCTGGGTTTCTTCACTATAAAAGTATTATTTTTGCCTTCGTACTTAATAAGTATCTGCGGGGAGATACTTTGACACTAGATAGACATCTTGTATTTAATCAAACTTTCACCCAGTAGTTTTAGCTTTCATTGATTTTTTTTTCCCCTAAATATGATCACTGTGATTGTTGCCAAATGGTGATTGTCTAATTCCATCTATATTTATTAGTTGGCATTTGAGATAAGCAAGAGATTTTTCTTCTCCCCATTTATTTGTCAATTTTTATAGATTCATAAGTTTTCATTGTATTTAATGGGTTATAATCTGTTATTGTCATTTATTGTGGTGGTCAGATTGCCTCAAATCTGACCAATGGAAAACCCCTGTAATTTACAAGGGCTTTTGTGTCTTTTTGACAATCCCCGTCAATTTCTGAGCACTCCTGTACTTTCTGGCATGATTAGAGCTTCCTTGCCCCAGCTATTGAAATTAACCAAGGGTCCTGATTCTTTTTTAATGGAAAGTGGTGTCTAAAAACTAAGATCTGGACACTAGGTATGCTCATTATTACTGCAATGTTATTGCTTTTAACCCTTCCAACGATCAATGTTAGGATATATATTTTTACACCTGTGTTTCTTTATCTGTCTCTGTATATTAGAAACCATGATTTCCTACAAATATTCCAATTCCAGTTTGGTGCCACAGGATTCAGTCTAGTCTTTACTCTTTCCATAGTTGCAGTACCTTCTTTGACAGTGAAAAAATTCATCACCGTTATCTTAAGTACATTTACTTATTCATTCATTTCACTTGTATGTAACCAGTCTACCAGAAAGGGACCGAAAACTAGTAGGAAATGTTGTTGTGAAAAAAAGCAGTTTGAGATTTTATATCCTTATGAATAATGGTTATTTGAACGAAATTTAGATTTTTCTTATGAAAATTATGATAGCATGATAAGCCTTCTTTTGTTTACATATAACTTTATTGCTTTCTTAGCACTGCCATAAGATGAGTTATTTTTGCAAAATGTTTGTGGATTTCTTAACTCTTGCCAAAGACCTAAAATCTTTTGATATTCAAATCAGTCTCTTTCCAAGTATCTATCACGTTAGCTTTTTACAGTTGATTTCATTATATTGTCACGTGGCCTGCAAAGAGGCTTTGATGTTATAGTTAAGCCTTAAAGGATATTTGAATGGGAACTATATTTTTTAAAAAATTTGTTATCAGTTGATTGGTGAATATTTTTTTCTCTAACAGTGACTCTATTTTTATTTAACTATTTACTTATTTATTTATTTAACTATTTTTTTTTTTAAGGAATCAGATACTGAATACTCAGATCCACTTTATCATTTTTTCCCATAGAAAAATATATTAAAAATTTAGGAGACTGTCCTTGTCCTTTAAGTCTCTTTTATAAAGATTTGGGTCAGGGAATAAGTAGGTCTCTGAAATTTGGAGGTGTGTAGAGTTATTTCCCAGTCCAGATTGTTTGGCAATGTCAGGAGCCCAATCTGCTAAAGAGGGGAATCACGATAGGTGTATCCCTATCTCTTTTAAAAACACTAATGAAGATAATTCTCTCCAAAATACTTGTTCTCAGGATAAAGAATGGTTTTTGGGGTAACCTACACACTGGGGCTATTCTGTTGAGTTCCTGTCTTGGACAGAAGTGAATAAGTTTGCTCAAATTTATCCTGGAATCAGGTCAGTAAAAAACAATCCTGGTCATTTGAATATCAACCCTCCCATTTGCATCCTTCCATATCATCTTGAATTATGTTTGAAACTACTCAGGTATTATCCAGGACTCAATCAGACTGAGTTATCAAGTTCTCTCCTGAGTATGGAGCATTGCTTGCTTTTTTCCTAAGATGGGGCACTCATGGGAAAAGGCAACAATCAGATGATATACATGTTGAGCAGTGGTTCTTAATTTACGTGAATCTAGAGGGGGTGTGTGTGTGTGTGCATGTCTGTCTGTCTGTAGGGGAGGCTGTAGTGTAAGACCTAAAATTAAGGCCTAATATTGTGCACTGCTTTGACATCTGCTAAAATCGGGAGGGCCTTGAATGGCCTAACTGCAAGTTCTCTTCCCCACTCTGCTCCCTAGTATAAGACCCTTTAGCTAAACAACCCTCCTTATTAAATGGATCAGGTGCAGTTTCTGCTTATCCATGAGTTGCAGGTTTCAGTTCCCTGCCAGCCACAGAATTATTTAAACAAGCTGATCACATCCTCCTGAAGGAGTCAGAGTACACTCCACTCTCTTAATACTACATTTGTTTACTTTTGCTTTTATTTCCATTCTAGGAGCTGGTTTGAAAAAAAATACTGCTGTGATTTATGTCAAAGAGTGTTCTGTCTATATTTTCCTCTAGGAGTTTTATAGTACCCAGTCTTACATGTAGGTCTTTAGTCCATTTTGAGTTTATTTTTGTATATGGTGTTAGAGAGTGTTGTAATTTCATTCTTTTACAGGTAGCTGTCCAGTTTTCCCAGCATCACTTATTGAAAGACTGTCTTTTCTCCACTGTATATTTTTGCCTCCTTTGTCATAGATTAATTGTCCATAAGTGTGTGGTTTTATTTCTGGGCTTTCTATCCTGTTGCATTGATCTATACATCTGTTTTTGTGCCAGTGCCATACTGTTTTGATTACTATAGCTTTGTAGTATAGTCTGAAGTCAGGGAGTGTGATTCCTCCAGCTTCGTTCTTTCTCAAGAATGTTTTAGCTGTTTGCCGTCTTTTGTGTTTCTATACAAATTGAAACATTTTTTGTTCCAGTTCTGTGAAAAATGCCATTGGTAGTTTAATAGGGATTGCATTGAATCTGTAGATTGCCAAGTAGTTTTAACAAGTGTATTCATGACACTTTTCATAGAGTCTGCTATAGAAGATTGAATACAATATTTTTATAATGTATGTGAAACAGTAATTTATGTAAGATTAATTTTTTGTTTTAAAATTTCAGTAAATCCAGAATTTTAAATCTAACCTAACAGAACACCATCTGTTGCAGTAGAACTTTTCCCCCACGTCTAGTTGAAATTCTTCTTTGACAGATATAGAAGATTAAAAAAATCCATGTTGTGAGTTCATATATGTATTTGATCATGAATCAATACCATTTCTTTATAAATTTAGAAGTCCTTTGAGATAAAATGTGACCCAAGTATTAATAGGGCAGTATCTCTTATATTGTACAGCTCATTTCAATCTATAGGAAAGTACTTGCAAGTTTTAGAATATTGAATCAACTAATGTTGGATATGTTAGTCTTGTATTCTATAGACAGTTGTGGGTTGCTTAATTGAAGATCTTTCATTTTAAAAATATCTTTTAAAATCTTTTTTCCATAGTTTTCTAACAAAATTTCCATAAGTGAAATTATATATATAATATATATTTATATATAATATATAAATTATATATATAATAAAAAACGTATGTTTTCACCATCTCTTTGTCTAAATATGGTTTTCTTTTTTTGTGCAAGAAACCAAGCCATTATATAGCTTACCAAAGTTACAAGGTCAGACCTTGTTACATATCATTTAAAAATATTTCTGGATATTTAATTCTGATTTGAGGTGATTGAACTTCATCAGTTCTTGTTTGTTGAGAGGAAACTGCTTGTCAAATTTACTGTATTTTTTGGCAGTGTCTCTTACTATTGTCTAGTTTATTTTCTTTAACATTTTTTTTATGCACTGATCAGATTATTGTTCTGCTGTGACAAATTGCATGTGATAGTCAACACTTTTTTTTCCTTTATTGTTCCAATAAAACTACTAACTTCTTTTTTTAAATATATTTTTATTGAAGTATTGTCAGTTTACAATGTTGTGTCAGTTTCTGGTGTATAGCACAATACTTCAGTCATACATGAAAATACATATATTCATTTTCATATTCTTTCTCACCATAAATTACTACAGGATATTTAATATAGTTCCCTGTGCTATGCAGTATAAACCAATTGTTTATCTATTTTATATATAGTAGTTAGTATCTGCAAATCTAGAACTCCCAATTTATCCCTTCCCACTCCCTTACCCTGCTAGTAACCATAAGTTTGTTTTCTATATCATTGATTCTGTTTCTGTTTTGTAAATAAGTTCCTTTGGATATTTTTTTAAAATTCCACATATAGTGATGATATATGGTATTTTTTTTTTCTCTTTCTGGTTTATTTCACTTAGAATGACATTCTCCAGGTCCATCCATGTTGCTGCAAATGGCATTACTTTATTCTTTTTTATGGATGAGTAGTATTCCATTGTATAAATATAATAGTACTAACTTCTGTATCTCTACTTGATTCTGCATCAGTAGTATACTTTTTTATATTACAAAAATTTGCTCATTATTTTTTTACCTAGAAAAATAATTATATATAATTAAGACTAAGTATTTCAGATTAATAATCAACTACCATTTACACAGGGTATAACTAATTTGTACTATCTGCATAAAATATTCAAACAAATCCATTAAATGTTACATCAGTACATAGAAAAAAATCATTCAAACAGAATCAATTTGAGATCTACTTGCTGGTGATGTGATTATGTGTAATGTCAAAGAAAAATTATACCAAACAAGTTAAACAGGCAAGAAGACTTTACTCAAAGCTATTGCAATAGGGGAGAGAGACTGAACTCAATTTCTAATACAACAGGGATTTATAGCCAGTGGGCAGGGTAAGCAAGTCAGTGGATGGAAAATTACTGAGAGGAACTTGGTTGGGTGTTAAGGATGGGAGTATGAAGAATTTGGTTAGGTGTCAAGGGTTGGGGAATTCTCCATAAACTGACTTAGCAGGATTCTTGCTAAGGGCCTAGTTGAGAAGAGGGCTAAGAGGAGCCTGACTAACGTTTGGTCAAGGAGGGAGTTCTTGTCAGTGTGAACCAAAATACTGCAATGTGAATGAAAATACTGCAACCGTATCAGTAAACAAAGAATGCTGAAACCAAGTCATCAGCAGCTGCCGCCACCCCCCAGTGAGGACAGGCCTGTAGCCCGGCCTCTGCAGCCACTCACAGTGGTGTACTCTGAGTGGACTCAGAATAAGAAAGGACTGCTGGCCCTAAATAGCTAGGTGCTTGTCAAAGGAATGAATTCAGTGAGCCCAAATGTTTGCTTCCTCCCATACATAGAAAAGCACTAAATTCTTTAACTTGGTATGCCCGTTTTTCTTTAGATAACAAGTAATCTTTTATTGTTCCAACTACCTGGTCTTTGTTATAAAGCTCCTATGTATCCTAGCTCCTCCCCTACCTCTTCGGAGCAGCCCCTCAGAGCCGTCTGAGAGGCTGTCATCCCAGCTCGAGTCCTCCCACCAAATAAAACATAACTCAATTTTTAGGCTGCGCATTTATTTCTGTCGACATCAATAATACTAGAAAGAATAGTATTACATGTGACAAAAGGGTTAAGTAAAATGTAATCCTACCAACACAATAAAGTTGTGTTTAATAGGAAAATATGCTGCTTGTTTAAAATTTTTGTTTAAATTAATTAAAATACAATAAAATTTAGAGTTCAGTCCCTCAGCCCCAGTAGCACATTTAAAATACTCAATAGCCATATGCGGTTCATCGCTCCTGCATTAGACAGTGAAGTTCTAGGCTTCAAAAACAATTTGTTCCAAAAATAACAAAATATTATCTAAGGAAAGGATATATCCTGTGTTCTGGCTTTCCTTTGAGTAACTGTGGTCAGGTTGTTGGACCGGGTCAGTTTTCAATTTGCATCTCTACGGACAAGGATCATTTGCATGATTTCCCTGACAGAAAGCACATTTAAAACTTTTAGCACATTGTCTGGCTCATAGTGAGAACTTGATAAATATAATTTAAGTTTCTTCCATTGAAAGAATGAAAAATAAGGTAATTGAAAATTTATGGCATTTCTGTAGTTTGCTGGATAGGGCTATATCTAGATTTAGTTTTGTTTTCCTTGGCCTTGCTTAGTGCTTGGAACATTTTTATGGGTATTCAGTAATTGTTTGATTGACTGGAACTGTATTTGAGTGTGTTCTAATTCATTCTCCTATCTGGAGAAACATGTATGTCAGGAGAAAGAGGCTTATTTTGTTTACATTGTCATTTATCATGTTTTCAGGCAGGGACTAGAAAATATATTCTAAGCACACAAATTGGTGGCCTTGCAAATGGCTAGACTAGCTGTTTGCGCTGATAGTCGAAATTGTTTGAATATAGCTGAATAAAAATCTTGCTTCATAATAACAGCAAATGCGATTTTGTTGTGTGCAGTCTTAAGGCATTATTATGCCGTTCTCACCGTGAATGGTGTTTTTTAGACCAGGTAAAGCAGGCTAGCATATCCCTGAACGTTACAGCTGCAATAATCATAATTTATATCTGCTTTAAAATCATACTTTGTATCTGCTTTAAAGGTTTAGTGTTCAACAAAAATTCCTCCGTAAGTAACTGAAGAAAAATGCGCAGTGGCTACTGTAGACTGCAAAGTGAAGGAGAAGCTTAGCTTTACTGTGGAGCCTGAGTCTGGGTGTAACCTAACTAGCTAGAGGATATGCAGTTCCTGATTGACAGCAGGACCAGCATTATGCAGATTTTGTAAGAGAGAACAGCAGCTCAGAGACAGTGATTAGAGGCTCTCTTAGGAATCACTACATTCCCCACTCATTCTTTAGTTTTTCATTTTTCTGTCTACTGGATTTGTAAACAAATAGCACAAAACAGTTCCTCTTTTGTTTTTATCAAAGTGATACCGCAATGCTGTTTCAGTCTGTGAGCCAGGCAAACGTGTTGAAACTCGATATTCTCCCTAAATTAGCTAATTTTTAGCTGTGTTCCATGCTTATCTCTGGACCTTTGTGTATTAAATCCTATCTCGAGCTGTTCTCTTTATACACAAGTGTGTTTTGCTTGTGCCTTCCTGTCTTCTTCAGTGAGAAGCTTTATGTAGGTCAGGCTTGGCTTAAGCAGATTTCCTGAACCTGCGTCAGCTTAAGCTGGAGGAATTTTAATAAACCCTCCCCTGTAGGCGTGGGCCTAAATGAGGCCAGCCTAGTTAAGCCTGATCTTTTTCTGTTTGTGAAAAGAGCTGAGCAGAGCTGAAGGCTGCATGGTGGTTTCAGAAACTGCCTACTTAATTTGAAAATAACAATGGTAGGAAAAGCTAGATCTTCCAATTTTACCTTATCTGAAAAGCTTGATCTGCTAAAGCTTGTGAAGCCCTATGTTAAAATTCTCGAAGAACACACTAACAAACATTCAGTGATAGTGGAAAAGAATAGATGTTGGGATATCATAGCAGTTAACTATAATGCAATTGGAGTAGACCGCCCTCCTCGAACAGCGCAGGGCCTGCGCACTCTTTACAAAAGGCTCAAAGAATATGCCAAACAGGAGCTATTGCTGCAAAAAGAGACCCAATCAGATTTTAAAAGCAATATTTCTGAGCCAACCAAGAAAGTTATGGAGTTGATTCCCCAGATTTCCAGTTTTTGCCTGGTAAGAGACAGGAACCACATACAAAGGTAAGCTTTATTTTATTTTGTTGTGGAAAATTATGGCGCCTCCTATCTATTGGGCTCTGGCTTAGCTGTGCTGGAGATATGCATAGTAAGCATCCCCACGATGGGAGCAGTGAATGGTGCCTTTGTTTTGCGTTCTTAAAAAAGAAAAGTGAGGCTATAAGGAATTTTTCTGCTGCATTTGATTTAAGCCACTTTTCATTGTCTTCCCCTCCCCCTTCTCTCCCTCTGTAGTTTCTAAAAAGTAAAGGTTAGGGAGGAATAAATGGGATGCAGTTTGTGACATCCCCTCATAAACTTTTTAAGCTTTAAAATTAAATTGTTTAATTAGCTTCTGAGAGGTACTTTTTTCGTATTTCATTTAATATTACATTTCATTGGAATTTTCAGTTTTGTATAAAGTTAGCAGTTTCAGGGGAAATGGAATTCTTGCTATTTTATGAATTGTCACTGCCTACATTTACTGAAAATTAAGCTGAAAACCTAAAATCAACAATTAAGTAAACTTGCTAATGGTATTATTGTACGTATTAAGACAGTTTAAATTTTTTTCTAACTTATATTCAAAGTAAAAAAGACAAGGAAACACAAGAAGAGGAGTTAATACCTAATTAGGGATTCAGATTACTTAATAAAATTAAAAGTTTTTGTTGTTTTTACATATTAATGATCTAGTTTCACTTTGATTTTGGGTCATGCAGAAAAGGGTAAGCTCTCCCATACTGTTTTGCAAGGGTATCAAACTATGAATTTTAATATACCAGTAAGAGCAACTGGATTAGAAACAGGTTTTTGGTTAAATTGTGCTCCATATAACTACTTGCCTGGAAATCTTCAAAAACTATTATCTTACTACTTACTAATTCAAAATTGAATCCCTGGCAAAAGATAAAAATGGAAGCCACTTTCTTCTTCTGAATCATTTAGAGTAATTTAAACAAATTGTAAACTCCTTGTTAGTTGAGGTACCTTTCAAACAAAACTTTACAAGGTGCTTTCCTATTGGTGGAAGAGTCATTACATAAGCAAAATTATTGATTACCTGTGAAGTCCCTTTAACATTAGGGGAGAAACGGGAAAAACCTTTTTAGCAAACATAATTGTTATTTTGATAATTTACTACGGTAATGTTTTTGAGCCCAGCTTCTTACCGTGGTTGAGAGCATAGTGAAAAATAATACCAGTGGGAATCTAAGACGTGGATACACAGTATATTAATTCATGGGGTCACTGTTCTCTGTGATGACAAATGATTAAATCCCAATATGCTGAATGTCCAAAAGAACTCCACAGTAAGACTGTTTTATACTTACGAAATTTTTTTACCTGTTTGAACCGTAAAGAACAGTGGCTTTACATTACAGGTATAAAACCACCTTTTTGGCATGTATAGACTTTTATAATTTGAAAACTACACATAGAAACTGTAGTTTTATTAAGTTGTGTATTTTAAAAATACAATGATATGGAAGAGAAATATATAAGATACAAGTATCTGTTTACATTTGGAACGTTTGTGTGTGTATATGTGTGTATATGGTATATATACATATGCATACATACAACATATATACCTACACAGTCAGTCTTTTGGGACACCAACATTTCTCTGTTTAAGTGAGTTAATTAACACTTTGTAAAGCTACCATTTAAACAATCAGTTTTTCAGATTTTAAAGGTAAGACTGTCAGAAATGTGCCACTTAAATGCTTACTTGTGTTAGTGTTCCTGCACTGCCACTTTCTGTATACTAGCACTTTCATTTAATATATTTATGTATTTAATATATTTATTTGATTGCTGTCATCTTGAATCTTATCTCAGAAGTTTATAATTATATTATCATCTTAATTATGCTTCTATATAAATGTATTAATCTCATCAGTTTAGCCTGTTTAAGGATATAGAGCTATTTTGTAAGGCTGTTTATTTCTATAAATCACATTGATTTATATCTTAATTTTACCTATTTCTAACATCAAATTATATTTTGTTTTTGTAATCTGATCCTCAAAGTTCATATTCAAAAATTTTAGAAGTCCTTCTCTATTTTATCATTTTTGATGACCCTCTGTAAGTCATTTTTTTAAACTTTGTTATGCCTTATTTGTAATGTTTTAACTAAAATGGAATGGAAGATTCCAGATATAAGGCGTATTTTTAATTTACATGAGAGTATGCTGTCAGTGTTCAACTGTGAGTCTTATGCTCTATTATATATACTAATTTGGAATAGTAATTATGTGGATTTTTAAAATTTAATTTTCATCTGTGGTTTTAACTTTTTCCCATTCCAGATTTAGAGATATTAATAAAAGCAAATTTTGCTAATTTGAATTAGATTTATATTCCATTGTTTTGCTTTTGAAAATCATAAAATGACAAAAAAAGACAAGAATGAAAATGAAGGAATTTGTATAGTCTACAAATAGATTTTTCATAACATACTATGTATATCTTATTATTTCATTTGTAACCCTTAGAAAAATATCTGATATTTCTGGCAATTTAATGCTCTTAGACATATGGGGAGTTTAAATTTTTTCCTTATGTTCTACTTGAACTTGCTCCAGCATTTTAATCATCCATGTAGAATGTATTCTTAACTATGTTATCTATCACTTAAAAAATGTTCTTTAAATAATGTTTAAGTACAGCATTTCCATTAATACCCCAATAATCTCTTTCCCCTCTATAACTCTTATTTTTTAATTTATTTTGTGTTGAAGTATGGTTGGTTACAGTATGTCAGTTTCTGGTGTACAGCATAATGTTTAAGTCATACATATACATACATACATACATTCATATAACTCTTATTTTTAAGTTAGGCAGAAGCATAACTTAAAAAAAAAACCTTAACAAACATTATATATTCTTAATTCACAGCTTCATATTACACATGAAATTATTTAAAAACAGAATTTTAAGGTACATTATGTTTATGTCATAACAAATATTGTTATGTCGAAGTTTAAGTTATGCTAAAACTGTAGTTGCCTCTAATAGGAATGCATACTTTATGGAAATTTCATGTAAATTTATTAAACTTTCAATATATAAGCCATTTAAAAACATTGCATTAAAAAAGCCATTTAATTTATTCAATCATTCAACATATGATGACTGCCTACTAGGTGCCAAGTATAGTATTATGCTGGGTGCTGGGAAGACCCTTGCCCTTGTGCACTTCACCTGACCACTGGTTGAAAGACTTAAGACCACCTGAGTCATGGTTTAGGATAAGTAAAGGGGAAACATCATTGCATCTGAAATTGGGGTGGTTAGGAGAACCCTCTAATAGTTGGGCATGCCATACACAATCCTGATTTTTTTTTTCTTTTTTTTGGTGACAAATACAGAAATCAGTACCTCTCAGAGTTTGTCTTTCACTGTCCTCCTGGAAGTCATGGACCTTGGTGATTTTTAAATCAGTCAGATTTTAAGATAAAAATCCAGGAGAGTAGAAACAGGAAGTCTAGGACTAAGGTGTGGGAATAACAAGGCCCAAAATGAACTAAATAACACTTTACAGTATTTAAGAACCTTAGGCTTGTAGGGACAATTAGGGCCAGACATGCCTTTTCTTTTTTATTTGCCTTAGTGGCCTTGTGTAGTATTTGTAATTTCTTGTCTTCTAAAGAGCCCAATTTTAAAGTTAAAATGGGAGAGAGCTGTATATATGTATATTATTAAAATCCCAACTTTAGTCACTTTATTATTCCAAAGGTTAAAATATTTTTTGCTTCATAATTTTCTTTGTAGCTTTAAAACTTGATAATGTATGTTAAATGTGAAATTATGCTATAAATATGTTCTTGTCTTCATTTGATTTACATTTTATAATGCTTTTTTGTGTGCAGTAGTGCAAACGTGGATGAGGAAACACAGGCTGGTGCCAGTTCCCTACAGGTAATGTTGGATCACCATCCAGTTGCTATTACAGAGGAGGTGAAGCAAGAAGAAGACATTAAACCCCCTCCGTTGGTTTTAAATTCTCAACAGAGTGATACATTAGAGCAAAGAGAAGAACATGAATTAATACATGTTATGGAAAGATCTTTGTCACCGTCACTTTCCTCTGTTGATATGAGAATGACATCGTCTCCATCTTCTATCCCAAGGAGAGATGATTTTTTTCGGCATGACAGTGGAGAACATTTTAGGTCACAATTAGGGTATGATCCTCAGATTCTGCAAATGCTGAAAGAGGAGCATGAAATAATTTTAGAAAATCAAAAAAATTTTGGATTATATGTTCAGGAGAAGAGGGATGGATTGAAAAGAAGGCAGCAGCTAGAGGAAGAGCTGCTAAGAGCAAAAATTGAAGTGGAGAAGCTAAAAGCAATTCGCTTACAGCATGATCTACCTGAATATAATAGCCTCTAAGATTTTTTTTCTTTCTCAGTCTTACATTTTGATAATTTTAATTTTGGCCAAGTTACTTTCATTTGGGAATATCCTGAAGTGAGTACATATTCTTTAAAAATTGTTTTTAGTCTATTATGAAAAGGGTTTTTTGACATGATTTTCTAATTATTTTCTTTTGAGATTCTTTTCCTGCCAAAGTTGTGTCAGAGGAGACCTGGTGAAATAGAATAGTGAGATAAGATCCAGAGTCTCCTAACACAAATGCTGAAACACTGATTGGCATGGTTATAAATCTTTTTTCTTCCTCCAGTTTTTTTTTTCTCTAAGTTTAATTGTTGGCCTTACAAAAGATATTTTATTTTGATCATTAACATATAGCATACATATAAATACATAAATATTCTTTCACCGTTCTGAATCTTCAACTTTTTTTTTTGATGGAAGTACTGGGTATTGAACCCAGGACCTCTGCGTGCTAAGTATTCACTCTCTCACTGAGCCCCTGAATCTTCAACATTTTACGATAGTGCTTTGAAAGCTGTAGTTCAGGGTTTTTAAGTCAGTCTAGTTTAGAAGCAATACTAAACTGCAAGAAGCTTGTCTATATGACATTGATTTTTATGCTTTCATTCTTTGAAAGTGTAAGTCCTTGGGCTTTAGAAAAGGAAGTTAATGGGAGAATGCTTTTTCTCACCTCAATTTCAAGGTAATGAAACTGAGGTCCAGGGAGAACTCAATGATTAACTTGATGTAAAAAGCTCTTTATGGCAGAGCAAGGACCAGCACTCAGTTTTTGCTTCTCTGTAATTTTTCCCCTCTGCTATTCTATAGAAGTAAAAATCCACTAAAATATCCTACACAATAAAAAAATAAAAACATATCTGTCCTTAAAATTGCTTTTAAAGATTGATGGGTTGTGGAATCAGGGGAATTGTGTCAGTTACTCCCATCCTCCTTTTTTTTTTGTCCAGCAAAATAAGATGCTCTGTTGGAGCTGTTATATATTTTGACTATAGGATTTAAAATGTCTTAATTCATTTTGAATGTCTTATTCTTAAAAAGATTTCTCACAGTAAAATCACAATAAAAGCTCTAATGAACAATATTAACATTTTACTTAGCATAAAATAGCAACAAATTATAATTTGTAGTGTCAGTAGTCTTTTAATTTTTTTGTAAATATTGCTATTTCAATATTTGTGGAAATAAAACTTTGATTCTTAAAGCATACATATTACATTTATGTTAAATCTCTAATAGGTGTGTTACTTAAGCTTAGATTTCTATTTTTGCTGGGGCTTTGTTGAGGAAGGATATTTAAGCCAAATTTTAGAATGGGGTGCGTAGGATTTCAGCAGTATAGAAAAGGTGTTTATGTCAGAGTGAGCAGCATGAAAAAAGGCATAGAGAAAGGGGAAAAGTGGGTCAAAGTGTATGAGTACACGCACGGTGCTCAAGCCCGGTGGTTTTTAAGTGGACGTAGAGAGGGCTGGTTGGGCTGTGATAACCTGGACCGGGACACACACCTTGACTAATTGCAGTAGCTGCTGTTTAGCTCCAGCAAAATTTTTACGTGCGGAAATAAGCCAGAAACCTGCATTTTTATGAGAAATTTTCCATTTTTGAAACATTTGGAAATAGTTTAAAATGTTTAAAACAATACATAGACAAACATGTGAGTGGTCCTCATTCAGCCAGTGGGCTAGTGGCCTTTGGAGTAGAGCAGTGGTTCACCAAGTATAGATTTTGACCAGCAGCGTCAGCATTGCTTGAGAATGTGTGAGAAATGGAAATCCATCCCTTTTGGGTCCAGAGCTTGCGGGGGTGAAGTCCAGCAAAAACTCTTTAGAGATTCTGATGCAATCTAAAACCCACCCCCAGAGAACACTGTAATAGAGTATTCTGGAGCCTAACATGGTACCTAAATCATACTAGATTCTCAAAAATTTTTGTTGAAGAGTAGGTGAGGGTAAATTGAGGGATATCAGTATGGAAGTTGGAAGCTGATTGGTACCAGATTATGGATTACATTAAATGCTGTTTTTAAGGAATCAAATGTATGATGGAAAGCCATGGAAGGCTTTTGACGAGGGGCATATGATTTAATGTCATAATAGCAGCATTTCAGGGTGGGCATTGTAGTGAGGGGAAATTAAATCTAAAATTTAGGTTATGGCTATAGGAAAAGAAAGAATAAAAATAAAATGGCCTCTATGGTACTGTAGTAGCTTGTTGACTGCTTAATTTCATTGGCATTTTATATCTGCTATAAAAAGGTTAGATATTTTATTATAAAAAGCCTTGAATGTATGATATGATATATCTTTTTGACAATTTCGGCTTCTTTATGCTGTGACTTTTCTTTCAGTCTGATGAATCTTATAATTCTTACTTAGGTGATGTTTTTACAATATAAATCTAGTAAATCTTTACTGTAGTAAGCTTTAACTTTTTGAAATTATTGAGAACAAATGACCATACAAAATGTAATTCATATTACAATCTTAGCATGGTACTACTCAGAATTGTTAATGAATGTTCAGTTTGAATGCTGACTTTGTATAGCTAAGTCAGTTTTCCAAGTATTTTCTGTGGAACATTAATTCTGTGAGATGTTTTTAGGAAAGTTATGTGTTCAAAAAAGTACAGCATACATCTTTTGGTGGCTAGGGTCTAAAATAAGTGTGGAAGGTAAAAAAATGTACACTATACAAAATTGTCCTTGAAAATTTTTTTGCTGTCCAGAAAATAGTGTAAACATAGTCTATTACAGTCATATTTTTCTCCAAGCGTTTAAGATTGTTGTTTCGTTGCCTGTGTCAGGTAACAAATTTGTTAGCATTTAGGGACTGAGTAGAATAAAAAAATCTTATTTTTTCATATTTTTAAACACTCGAATTACAGCCACTGCAGTGATTTTTCTGCAGCAGTTTTTCTGAGTCAATCTTGTTTTGATATTAATTGGCAAAAATTAACATGCATGTGATTCTGCTTCATTTTCGTTGCTCCACCTCCCACACATGCAACTGTAATTAGCATAGTATCGTTTATGAGAATTCTTGTACAAAGAAGGACTTATTTGACCATTGAACTCTTTGGAGTCTATTTGTTATTATCTTACAGAGTATCTTAGGGAAATTCTGAGCTAAAGGTTTTTTTTGTTTTGAGTGAAGTACAGTCAGTTACAGTGTGTCAGTTTCTCGTGTACAGCACAATGTCCCAGTCATGCATATATATATGTATATTCGTTTTCATATTCTTTGTCATTAAAGGTTATTATAAAATATTGAATATAGTTCCCTGTGCCATACAGAAGAAACTTTTTTTTGATCTATTTTTATATATAGTGGCTAACATTTGCAAATCTATAAAGTTTTTTTCTTTTTGTATTGAGACTTTTTTGAGTTTCTGACTACTTACCAACGTACATTAGCAGTTTTTACTGAGGACAGTTTTCACTAAGGGGACTATACAGGGACAAATTCTGATAGTACCAATGGAATACAGCTGAAGTCACCAGACGTCCTATGTACTGTAGAGAACTCTTTGGGGCTGTGAGCTTTACTTACAAAATGTAATGCTGGGAAGACATAGAAAAGTGTGATTTTATTTTAAAAATGTAGACTTGGTTCTGTAGAAATACATTAAATTTGAAAAATATACTAAGTCAAAAGACTATTTCATCCAACATATTAGTAATTTAGTTAGTGAATAGGCTGTTCTTGCCACTTTCTTGTCTTTTCTTATCCATCTAATCTTAAGTGGGTACATTGTTTTTTTACAACTTACAATTTTTGCAACCTAGGTATGATTTATAATAGCATCCTGATAAAGTTAATGATGCTCTTTCATTTCTAATAAGTGCTAGATTTCTTAAAATATTCAAATTAAATACTTTTCTTTTGTGTATAATGAGACATCAACTTGGTGTTATTAAGATTCACTCTACCCTATTGCATCTTATGTGAAAATGTTTAAAATATCAGTTATTTTCCATGTGCCTTCTTTTAAAATAATGTCAAATTTTAAGTAGATATGTTTAGATAATTGAGCATGGTAAGTTGTAATTAATATATCCTGTAGATGATAGTGGTTAAATGCTTTGTCATTACATGTTCTTTTAAATGCAAGGTAATACATTGTACTGATTTGTGTTCTCTTTTTTGTGCCATGAAACAAAAAGTTCAGTACTATAGAGGTAAAATTCTTTGATGAGGCATAATTGAAATGTTTCTTTAGATGACTGTACTATAATAGATGCCAAATGTACCATGCCTAAATTTCATAATATATTTTTTTCAAATGTTAAGATCCACAGATTCTCAAAATCAATTAAATATTTGATGGTGACTTTGATTGTAAATAATTAAAAATAATTAGGTGAAATATGGTTGCAATTCTTAAATACAAAAGAGTAAATTCTTAAAATATGCAACCTACTTAAACATTGACAGTCATGCTAGATCTTTGTATATAATTTTGAGAAATTGGTTCAGTGTTTTTTATATCTGTTTCATTAAAAGTAGCAGCTATAATTTGAATTTGTTATTTATTTTTAGTTTTCAGTTCATTTGTAAATAGTAGAAAAGCAAAGTAAATAAAGAAAAATAGAAATACCATTCAAGTTAGTTCAAACAATTTAAACTAAAATGGATGTATTGTTAGACTTACACTTTGTTAGATCTTTTGTGATTTTAAAATTATGTGTGAATTCACCTCTGTTACAAAGATTAAGAAACCCTTCAAATATACAGAAAAAGTTAAAAACTTCAACTTTTCTGTAAACATCACATGCCTACCACCTACATTCTACATTTAATGTTTTGTTATATTTGTTTTATAACATTTTTATTCACCTATCCAGCCATTCATTTTTTAAAAGAAAACAATTATTTTTAAAAAGTTGCAGAATTAAAGTATTTTTCCCTTAAAACTTTAACATGAGTATTATGAACTGGGGTTCAATATTTATTTGTGGGTGTGGTTTTTTTTAAGTAAGATTTGCCAACAGTGAACTGCACTAATCTTAAATGTACCATTTGATGAGTTTTGACAAGTGACTACACCTGTGTAGCTTAAATTCCCATCAAGATTTAGAATATTATCATCACCCCAAAAAGTTCTCTTTTGCCCCTTCCTAATCAATCCCCTGGCACCTCAGGCAACCACTGTTCTAACTTTTAAAAAACCACAGGTAAATTTGGCCTGTTCAAGAACCTAATATAATTGAAGTCATACAGTATGGACTGTTTGTTTCTGTTTTCTTTCACCCATCTTAATGTTTTTAATATTCATCCACTCTCTTATCAGTAGTTCATCATTGCTTTTTGTTGCTGAGTAGTATTCCATTTAATAGATATACCATTTGTTTATCCATTATCTTTTGATGGACTTCTGGGCTATTTCCAGATTTTAGCTATTATGTATATTCTTGTGTAAATTTGTTATAGACTTAAATGCTGGATTAGGGAAGATATATGTTTAAATCTTTAAGAAACTGCCAGACCTTTTCTCAAATTGATTGTATCATTTTACACTTTGATCAACAGTGTATGACTTTTAAAATAAAGCTTTGCATGTTCATTGATTGGAATATCAGAATTGAAATTGGTGAATAACTTTTCTGATATTTAAATAAATTAAAAATGCTAGGCAGATAGTTTGGATATCTGGAATATTGTAGTTTTATTGATTTTTTTCTATTTAGCACTTACTTGCATGTATGCTTTGATATAAGATATTGAGAAATATGATGAAATGTGTAGTCCCTGCAATGCTCTTAAAATATACTGAAAATGACCTTTAATGCAAAGAAATATCTTCTAGGTTTATTTTATGCATAATGATACTTGTACTTAGTTGACATTCAATTTCCCTTATTAGATAAAGAAAACTATGGATGATTACCAGTTTGAAGGAGTTTGTATAGTAATGTTTATATATTTTAGTGTAATAAAAACTGTATGTTTCAAACCTTAAATTCATATTGCAGTTATATATTAATACATATTAAAAGTTCTGGTAGGTTTTGATAATTTTGAAACTCAAAAAACACAGTCTGCGAGAGTTTTTACATTTTTTGTTGAATATGTTATGAGACATTTTGAATTTTATTTGCTCCATTGAGAAGTATGTGTGTATTTGGAATTGTTAAAAGGAAAAAAAAGAATATTATGGAATGTATAATTAAGCTACCCAACCCTACAGTGACTATTCTTAGGACTCATTCATTAAGATAATAATGTCCACTATTAATATTAAAATGACAGTGTCTCCCACTTCCTCTTTTATCTAAGCATGGCTTTAAGCATTCTTACCTCGTGAATCTTGCTGTATGATTCAAGTCTTGTTTATGAAGACCATTTTTGGTATTGATTTGGGAGGTACATTACAGATCAAGGAAGATATTGGTCAGAACCAAGTTTAGAAATAGAAATTAAAGGCAAAGTGGAATTGTTAGGGGTGCTTAGTCTGGGACATAGCAAATTAGTCAACATTTTATGTATTACAAGTAGTCAACATATAGGAAGTTATGTTTAATTCCCAGTTATCTTCATTCTACTTTTTTGCAATTATTTACCCCCTCCTTTCCCTGCCCTATGGCCTATATTTAAATTGGGACTAAGTGGAAAAGGGACAAGGGCAAGATGGTGATGATAGTAGTTAACATTTAGAAAACGCTTACTGCATCTTCTAAGTGTTTTACATATATTAGCTAATCTAATACAAGTCTATGAAGTAGGTATTAGTATGACATTCATTTGAAATTCATTAGTGGGCAGAGGGGTAAGTAACTTGTCCAGGGTCACATAGCCAGTACTCCAGATTCAAACTCAGCCAGTCTGGCTCTAGAGTACATGTTTTTTTCCTCCTTCTGTTCTGCAAAAGAAAGGATATGTCTGAGTCTGAGAATCTTATGGTATTTCAAAGTTATTGTAAGAATTCCTAAATTCTCAGAATTTAATTACTGTCTTTCATTTTATTCAGCCTTTTTTTTTTTAAAGCAGTGGAAGTGTGGCCATAACATCAGGCCCTGGGAATACAACAGGGTATTTGACTGTAGGATATTTTTCCTAGCCATTTTGATGAAGACACTCTTTTTATTCCCTCTTTACAGCAATCCTGAGGAATTGCATTTTTCTCTTGGGTAACCAAATAAAAAACAGGAACAAATTTTAAAAATGCAGAAAGATATTTTCAGTCTTTCATTCCGTACATAGCGACTGCTACTGGTAGAAATAATGCAAAAAGAAAATGAATTAAAATTGGCTAAAATTACACACCACAAATTTTTTAGAATTCAAAAACCAATCAAAGCATCTGGTCTTTTTCGTCAATGCTAAAAACTGCAAAACTTTATCTGGAAAAATCAAGGTTGGTAAAACAATAAAAATAACACATGACAGCTAATCTATCTAAAAACTAGTAACTTTTTTTGACTAAAAACTCTTGGAGTTATACAATCTTGATAATATTTTGACAGCAAAACTGCATTTGGTAGAAATAATGATTATAAAAGAAAATTCATGTTGGCAAAAGCTATAATCAGTAAATACTATACATAAAGAAGTAACTGATGAATCAAAGCTTTGTTATAATGTTTACTTGGAAAATAATGGGTCCTGAAGGTAATAATTCATTAAAATGAAAATAAAAATGTGCAATAATGCGGATGAGTTCCAAGTTAATTTCTAAGGCTACTTTCTCAATGAAAATTAATTTTGAGGTAATTCTGTTTTAATTTAATGTTTTTATAAACATGAAGTCAAAATGTGCCTAGAATCAAAATGGCAGTTTTGAAAAGTACCTGTTGTTCTGGGAATATGGTGATGAACAAAACAGACCCTCCTCTCAGCACTTCATAGTTTAGTGAAGAAGGCTGACATTAAGTAATCTGTCACATAATTAATTGCCGAGTTAATGCTGAGATAATACGGCAACTTGATGTAGTTTGGCAGTCAGGGAAATTTAAACTGTATGGAAGGGTGAGTCGAAGTTAATTTAGGTAAGAACGTTAGAGAAATAGAGGTATAGGCCTTTTGATTGGGAGTAAGATATTTTCTTCAACACCATTAAGGCAAATGGATTTACATTTCATGATCAGATTTACATTTAAACATAGAGTAAATATGGAAAATGATTTTAGGGAATAGAGGTGGCAAGATTTCAGCGGAGCTGTTGGGAAGATCTTACTATCAATAGTACAGTAGTCCAGGTCAGAGATGACAATCTGAGAAGGCTGGAGGCAATGCAGAAGGCAACAGTGCACGGCTTTGAGAACCATGTAATGGGTGGAATCATCTGAATTTTGTGGTTGATTGATTGGCTCAGGAACTGAGAAAGTGAAGAATGTCGAGGATGCTTTCCAATTTTTTGGCTTGAACAAGGGGAGTAGTACTTTCACTAAGAAGTGGAAAAACTGTAGGAGAAGCGATTTTTGGAGAGAGGATAAGTAGACATGGTGGGTTTGAGATGTTTATGAACCATTCATGTGGGTAGATCTAGAGTCATGATCTGGGCTAGAGAAAAAAGTATGTTAGTACAGGGATGGTATTGAAGCCGTGGGAGCTGGTGAGCTAAGGAGAAGTGAACAGTGAGGAGAAGAGGGCTTAGAACTCAGGTCTGAAGAACTCCAATAAATAAAGGTTAGACTAAGAACTAAGAACTGGCAAAGATGTTTAAGAAGCAGCACAGCAACCAAAGAAGGGAGAGAAACATTTGAAGTGTGTTAGAAGCCATAAAAATAAGAGTTCAGTATTTCAAGGAAGAAGTGGTCAACATTGTCTAACGCTTTTGAGAACTTTGGTCAGGACTGAAAAATAACCTGTGGGTTTATTGACAAAGAGCTCCTTAGTGGCCTTTAACAAGGCAGCTTTGTTGAGGGACTGGACTGGAGGCCAGCTTAGAGAGGTTGAGGAGTGACTGGGAATTTGAAGAAATGGGGGGAAGGAGTGGGTGTTGGGGTGTTTGAAGTGGAAACAGTGGGTACAGACAACTCTTTGAGGCATGTAAGTTCCCATTTTATGCATGTGTTCTCAAGTTTATCCCTGAATATAACACATCACAGAGTAATTTTATTTTTCCATGCCATGGCCTTTTTCTCTGAGGTACTGTGGGTAAAGGAGTTTGACAAGTGGGAAGTCAAGAGTGATCTTTTTAAGAGCTCTTTATTGCCCCTAAAATAATGCACTAATTCTCCCTCCAAACTTCCATAGTTTCTCATTAAAAAAACAATGACCTTTTGGACCTTTTACTAAAACATAATCATTTATTGGTTTATAGTATGTTGTTTAATAATTTCTAATGAGTGGATTTTTTTCAACCTGGCACATTTTAATCCGTTAAAGGCTACGTGTTGCCAAAACATATAGTTTTCCTTTTATTTTTAGGGGAGAGGGATAGAGAGGAGTGTTCAAACGACCTGGGCTTGTTTAAAATTTCACAAATTAAAATTTCATAACAATAGAAGTTATAGTGAATACCTTATATTAAGGAAGATGTAGATTTTTGATTCTTCTAGCACAGTCAACACTTAATTTTAAAGTATTTTACTAGCCTTTTACGTATTAAAATTTAATAGTGCTTTATATTCTACTTTAATTTTGACTAATTTCTTACTAAGTCATGTCCTCTTTAATGCCTTTTTTTTTCTACTTAGACTTCATTGAAATTTTGCAATAAGTAATAGATAAGAGTTTGAGTTTAGACTACATTTTGGGCAATCTGTAAGTTGTTGGATGGATGAATGTTGGGCACTTTCAGATCAGATTAAAAATTCAGTTTAAAGAAATGAGAACCTTTTAGGTCCATCCTTTATAATGTGAAATTAGAGGAGTCAAGCAAAAAGGAAATGTAAATATGTTTTCAAAAGTCTTACCACTAATAATAAAATTCAAATTACCATGTTAAGTAAAAGGCATTTCTATCTGTAAAATTGGTAAAAGTGAGTGTTCACACAAAAATCTGTAGATTTATGATAGTTAAGAGCTAGAAACACCTCATCTGTCTTTCAGTATTCCGTACAATAATACGGAGCAAATTGATACAGGCAGCAACTTGGATGAATCTCAAACACATTATGTTGAGTGGGAGAAACAGCTTGAAAGACTATATACTGTATGATTTCCATTTATTTGACACTCTCAAAAACACAAACTATATTGGTGGAAAATATAGTAATTAAATAGGGTAAGGGTATGACTATAAAGGAACAGCATGAAGGAAGCTTGGAGTGATGGAACTTTTCTAGATCCTGATTGTGATGGTGATTAAATGAACTTATTCATGTGTTAAAGTTTGTAAAACTGTACGCCAAGAGAAAGGCAGTTTTACTGTGTGTTAACTTTAACAATAAAAAATAAATACAACTAGAGAGAAATTGGTAAGATCGATAAATTATGCTGCTATATGGTAGTGAAGTGAACCCTCTCAGTTAATAGGAGTATCATTGGTAATATTATGCAGGTATTAAACATCATTTTACTTTTTAATTTAATGATGTGGGAAATGTATTCACAATAATATATGAAAAGAGGAGAATAAAAAATATATACAAAATATGCATCATATTTCCTGGTATATCAGAAGCATATTTTTCCCCAAAGAAGTATATAAAAATTACCCTTTGTCCAGATACCCTCATTATTGAAGAAAGGCCAGGAGACTTGGGCCAGTGCTCAAGTCCTGTCCCTCCTTGTCTTCTGATCAGGATTACAGCAGCCTGAACCCTTTCAGGGACTAAGAGCTCACTGGGCTATGCGTTCTAGACACAGCTGGACTCTGCTGCAAATCAATCATTTGTTTCCTCAGAAAAAAACCATGATGGTTCTGAGGATGATTTGTTGTTTGAAGATAGACAAGATTCACTTTCTAAATCCACGAATGCCAGTGATAAACATGAGCTATCTGAATTCTCGTAGTGACACTGAATCTTCAGGCTTTTAGGAGATTGGTTTACCTGGCTTGAAGTTGTGCAAGTTTTGTTTTTTTGGTTTTTGGACATAGGTTTTCCTTTCTCTTTGGTAAATACCCTCCAATGGAATAGCTGGTTATAGCAGGTGTATGTTTAACTTTTTAGAAGTCTGCCAAACAGTTTCCCAAAGTAATGTACTATACATTTCTTCCAGCAGTGTATGCTATTTATAGGTGCTCTGTATCTTTTTTTCCCCAGATATAAGTGACTCTACATCTTTGTTAACACTTAATACAGTTTTTTTTTCTTTTAGTCAATTTAGTGAGTGTGTGCTGTTATCTCATGTTTTTAAGCTGCTTTATTGAGTTATAATTCACATACCATATAGTTCACCTACATAAAGCATATAATACATAATTTTTAGTAATATCTTCATAGCTGTGTGCAACTATCACCACAGTCAATTTTAAAACATTTGCCGCACTTTAAAAAGAAACCCTGTACTCTTTAGCTTTCAGTCCAGCCCCCCACCCCACCACCTGATCTCACCCTCACCTCCCAGCCCTAAGCAACCACTCATCTACTATGGATTTCCCTGTTCTGGCCATTTCAAATGAATGGAATCATGTAATATGCAGTCTTTTGTGATTGGCTTCTCACTTAGCATGATGTTTTCAAGGTTCATACGTGTTGTAGCGTGTATTAATGCTTTATTCCTTTTCATGGCTGAATAATATTACATTGTAGTGATGTATCGCATTTTGTTTATTCATTTGTCAGTTGAATGGGCAATTGGGTTGTTTCTACCTGTGGGTTGTTATGAATAATCCTGCTATAAACATTCATGTACAAGTTTTTGTGTGGATATGTTTTCATTTCTCTTGGACATATACTGAGGAGTGGAATTGCTGGGTCAATGGTCGCTCTAATCTTTTGAAGAACTGCAAAACTGTTTTCTAAAGTGGCTGCGCTGTTTTACTTTCCCACCAGAGGTGAATGAGATTCCAGTTTCTCCACATCCCCACCATGCTTGTTATTATCTATTTGGTACTAATCATCCTAGTTGATGTGAAGTGCATCTTGTTTTTTAAATTTGCATTTTCCAGATGACTAATGATGTCACACATCTTTTTATGTGCTTATTGGCTATTTGTATATATTTTCTGAATTATCTGTTTATGTGTTTGGCCCATTTTTCTACTGATTTGTTTGTTTTACTTTTGAGCCATAATTCTTTCTATATTTTGCAGACAGGTCCTTTGTGGGTATTTTTTTTTTTTAGCTACTATAAGTGGAATTAAAATTTTTTATTTTCAGTTATTTCTTGCTAATCTATTATGAATACAGTTGATTGTTACTTGTGAACCTGGCATCCTATGATCTTGCTGAATTTGTTTCTTTAGTTATAGTTATATATGTGTTTTGAATATTTTTATCCTCCTGTGGCTTTCCTTTAGGTTTTCCTAATACTGTCTTTCAAAATTTTAAAATTTTGATAAAATTCAATATGTAATTTCTAATGTTTTGTGCGTTTGTATTCTTTGCCTACTTCAAGATTACAAATATTTTCTCCTGCATTTTCTTGTACAGATTTGTAGTTTTAGGTTTTACATTTAGGCCTATGATCCATTTTGATTTAAACTTTGTGTTCAGGGTGAGTTAATGATTAATGTTCATCTTTTTCCATGTGGATATCCAGTTGATTCAACAAACATTTGTTGGAAAGACTTTCTTTTCCCCATTGAATTTGCTTTGCTAACTTTGTTGCAAATCACTTGGTCAGATCTGTGTCAGTCTCTTTCTGGCCACTAGTTTGTTGCATTGATCTATAGGTCCTCCTCCCCGCCTCCCCCAGTACCAAAGTATCTTCATTATTGTTATGTGATAATAAACCTTGAAATCAGATGGGATGATTCCTCTTTGTTCTTTTTAAAAATTGGTTTGTTCCAGATTCTTTGTATTTTCATATAAATTTTAGAATCAACTTGTCAGTTTCTACCAAAGGCATCCTGGAATTTGATTGGTATTGTGTTATATATAGAAATCATTTTGGGGAGAATTTCTATCTTAAAATTGAAATTTCCAGTCCATGAAATAGGAGCTTTGTTTACTTATATCTTTCTTAATGTCTTTCAGCACAGCTGAAGTTTTCAGTGTAGAGGCCTTAGATACCATTTGTTAGATATTTTCCCAAGTGTTTCATGTGGGTATTTTTTTTTTTTTTAGCTACTATAAGTGGAATTAAAATTTTTTATTTTCAGTTATTTCTTGCTAATCTATTATGAATACAGTTGATTGTTACTTGTGAACCTGGCATCCTGTGATCTTGTTGAATTTGTTTCTTTAGTTATAGTCGTTCATTTTTAGGTTCCCTGTGGATTTCTGTGTAAACAGATTTATCATTTGCACACAGGTATGGTTTTACTTCTTCCTTTGTGATCTTCACATTTTTTTGTTTTTATTGACTTACTGCATTGGCTAGGACTTCCAGGACAACATTGAATAGAAGTGGGGGAAATGGGCATTCTCTTTTTATTACTAATCTCAGGGTTTTTTCCTTTTTCTTTTCCTACTTAAGTAGATTTTGTATCTTAAAAGGTAAAGTAATCATTTGGTTTCTGTTTTGTAAATTCTATTGTTTTGATAGCTTCCTGGGGTCAAGTGTGTATTTGGTAAAAGACATAGTAAATAGCTCTTCAGTAATGGGGGAGTGAGATTCCGCTCTCCTCAGCTGGAATAGCTTTTACCTAGCCGTTGAAAATACACAAGCTAGATGAGAAGCAGGAGCAAGGGCTCAGTGTAAGGGAGGTCTGTGTTTCTTATGCGGGTGCTAGTTTTTAACTGTAACTGCCATGGGAAAAAAGAGGAACTAGGACAGAGAAGTAAGAGGAGATTTTGTCTCTAGTGTCAAATGTACTTTGAATTAATAGATAACTTGGATTGTTTTGCTTCAAAACACTAAAAGATAACATTATTTAGAATATTCTGTACACGCCTTTCAACTTATTATGTTATTCTTTGTCTTATTATGTTTTGTCTTTTTTAAGTTGAAGTATTATCTATGTGCAATAAAATGATAGCTCTTAAATGATTAGTGATGATTTTTGTTAACTGCATTCACCCATGTAACTACCACTCAGAACAAATCCTTCTCTCCTGCCCCTTTCTGGTCAGTTTCTCTACTCCAGAGGCAGCAACCGCTTTCTGGATCTATCACCATAAATTAGTTTCCCCATTGCTGGGTAATTTTCTGTGTTAGACTGCTTGGTTATAGGATGTTTTTGTAAGGTGATACTGGAAGTGTTTTCAAAAAAAGTAATAGACTTTTGTAAGAATGAACTTTTTATTTCCTAATCGTATACTACCAAATTCTGAGAATCAGTGGCCCAACCTGTTTGCTCCCTAACTAGGAGATGAGTATTTTAATGAAATTTAGTCTAATTGCTACTTTGCTGTTTTACCTTGGTTCTTATTTGAAAAAAACTACAGGTTTTTCTTTCAGAGAACTCTGTGATCTTATATTACTTTTCCTTGATTTGACATGTCATTGTTAATTAAATCATTTGTTTATTCAAAACATGTGATTTTAGATATTTTTCCATGATGCTGAAATTTTATCTGTAACCCCTAGAGTTTTAAAATGTTGGCAGTGATGATTATTCTCCTGCAGCTGAGTTTGTATGACTTTGGGATGATAAGAAGTTTACATTTATTGTACTCATGGTAATGGTAGCACCTGACATTTGAGTTCCCAGTTTATGAAATGCTAACACGAGTATGATAAAATATTCTCTCATACTTAATGCAATCTACCTTTCTTGTGCTTTTATTTTTGTTTCAGTGATCTTACTACCTAAATATTAAAGTCACCTTTAGTAATGTGGTTTTTATTTTATTTTTCATTCTAGTTCATTCATCCCCTAAAGAAATAACAGTGTCTAAGGGACGAGAAGAGGAACCTGATAGCCTAGTTAAATATTTCAGTGTCGTTTGGTGTAAGCCTTCAAAGAAAAAACACAAAAAGTGGGAAGGTGATGCTGTTCTTATTGTAAAAGGAAAGTCGTTTACACTAAAGGATTTGGAAGGCAGAGACATTGGAAGAGGTACTGTGATATCAGCTGATGTTTATGATTTGGTCCAAAATTAAAATCTCTGAATACAAAATTGAAACATTATTGGGTTTTATAAAGGTGTTCTTTAATTGACTTTTATGTCTAAATTATCTCATAAAAATAAAATTGTTTCGTAATAGTCAGTCTGCAGCCTTATGTATAGTAGTAGCTCAGTGAGGTGAATCTTGTCCCATGGGTTCATTTCCTCCGAAACCAAAACGGCCAGCCAGGTATATGCAGTTTTTTCGGCATTTTTCTGAGATTAAGCAGTTTGTCTTGGTTTGCTTTTTCACCTTTTTTCTTTTTCCCAGAATGCTAAGTGATTAAAAGTTTGAAAGATACTGGTATCTAAGGAGTGGAATGATATTTAACTTCAATGATACCTAACAAAAATTTGCAAATATCAAGAAGGCAATGGCTACGCATGACCTAGATTAACACATCTAAATTGGGTGTTACCATTATTTCCCTTATAAAGTGTTACCAGCATGATTTGTACAAGTCAGCCCATAAATTCAGAGTGCCTAACACCAATCATGGTTTTTTTTTTTTTTTTCATTTTCTCTTTCTGTTCAGTTCTGAGTGTGGCCCATGATTATAAAATCTGTTCTACATGTCCATTCATTCATTTGAAAATATCATAGTTTATAGTTTTCAGTAACTGTTGTGTGCAAAGCACTATGCCAGGCTTAAACATTCAAAGATGGATATAGTTTATATTGAGTGGGGACATGGCAATGTAATTGAGATTTAGGAAGCGCTAGGATAATTGTTTCGATGAGGATTTTGCTGGTGGCAGTAAGAGCATATATCAAAGGGCCATTTAAATCTACCCGGAAGGCTGGGGAAAGCTTCATAGGAGTTATTGTTTAAGGTAATATTTGAAGGGTCAGTACTTCTGCAGGGTAGGAGAAAGGGGCATGGCATATGCAGAGGCGCAAAGGCAGGAGAGCAGTAAAACTCCTTCAGTGTTTTAGGAATGTCACATCTGAAGGGCAGTGACAAGAGGGACAAGAGTTGAGGCAGAATGGAATGATCTGTAGTGGAATTTTTTGTCATAAAGATATTGAACGAGTACTGTATATACAGTATTATGCTTAGTGTTTAGAGAAATTAAAAAGGAAAATTACAGTATCCATTCCATGTTGTTGGTTAAGGTACATTGAGGCTAAATTTTTGGAGAACTTGCTTATACCTGTTTAGTGAAGTTATATTCTAAAGCCACCTAGAGAGGTAAAAACGATCAAAATTACCCTGGAATATCTCTTACCCATAAGGTGTAAAATATACGTGGTTTTGAGTGTGTATAATTTATAATAAAATGACCTTTCAGTTGCAAGTAGCAAAAAATGCAAATTAGATTATAAACAGCAGGGTTTTGCTCTGACTGCACAAGTAGAATCACCTAAGGTGCTTTTAAAAAATGCCAGTGCTTAAGCCTTGACCTCTGAGGCTGTGGTTATTTGGTCTGGATGGTGGGGAGAGGGACTGGACATACATATATTTTAGGTTTCCACGTGATTCTCGTATCTGGCAGGAGTTGAACACCAGTGATTTAAACATTTTATTGGCTTTCAAAGTGAAAACATCCAAACATAAGACCTCGTTGCTTAATTACAGCATTAATTAATATATTAACTTGGAAGTTAATTGCCTTTAATGCAAGCAATTTTTCTTTTAAATAAATTGGATATACAGCATTTACGTTTTTTGTTTGTTTGTTTGTTTTTTAGTGGAAGTACTGGGAGTTTAACCCAGGACCTCCTGTGTGCTAAGCATGTGCCCTACCACTGAGCCATACCATCCCCACCTAAGTATTGTTCATGTAGGAATAGAGATTCTAGAGATGTCTGAGGCAGTCATCACCAAGCAGCAAAGTGAAATGAGAGATCTTGGAGCTACAGAGGCTTCTGAAGATGCCTCAAATTTAAGTTCATTCTTGTCTCCCATTTTCATGTAATTAATAATAATTGGATTAATAGCATTGGACTCTATATGAAGATAAAGCTATAATCTTCATTAATGTGAAGAGATCTAGATTGCTGTTGAATTAAGATAGTTTGAAGAATGGTGGGTTTTGGGTGTTTAGGAACACCATCCAGGTAACTTCTTTTTATATCAAAGCTCTATCATGAATATTGAGGAATATATATTATATAGTTACCAATTGGTACAGATTGTTAATAATCTTAGCCCAGTTTTAATAGGGAATTGTAGCAATTTCCAGCTAGTTTAGAAGGCTCTTGTCATGTTTTCTAAAATTTGGCAATCTTCTATTTTTTGTCTTTAGAGACTTAAAAAAGTTTATGGTGCACACAGATCTTGCCCCTCATAGTGACACAGAAACTATGCCTTTAATGCAGACAAGCACAGAAGCCTTAAAATTCCATTCTGTCTGATTAATGAGTTCATTTGGAGCAGACTGTGACTGACTTGCTCATATTTATATTCCAATAGCACCTTACACATGGCAGCACTTAATAAATGTCTGTTGAATTAACGATAATTCAAACGAGCTTGATATTATAAAATATCTCACTTTTTATTCAAGAGCTAGAACGTGGACACCAGTGGCCTGTGTGACAGGTGTGTCTTTACTGTGCTGTCATGTGGAGCTGTGCGGTGCTGGTTGTGGTAGCATTGCTTTTATTGCTAGTTCTTCACATTTCCAGCTGTTCCTAAGTGGAACCAGAGCTGATCTGGTATTTCTCTAGTTTGTTCGCAAGAAAAGAGGGTCCGTGTAGCTTACTTACTACACTCTTTTCTTGGCTTGATTTTCTACAGACAACAGATGGCAAAACTATGACTGCAATAGGCTATGTCTTCAGTAATTTAAAAAAGCCTTGCCTCTCTAAAACTTGGCTAGTTTTTACAGCTATATAATTATTTATTTCTTAGGATTTTTTGGTGTTTATTTTCTACTAAAATGATCAATTATATTTTTATTCTGGCTAACGGGTTATATGAGGCAATTTACATTCAAAGTGCAGTTTTCATTCTATACGGTTATGGGAAGGAGACTATGGTTACACTAGTCATCTTGAAGTGTCAATAAATTAATTTCCTTCCTTCTCGATTTAAAGGCATTGGATATAAATGCAAAGAGCTTGAAAAGACTGAAGAGGGTCAAACAATGATGATTGGTGGAAAAGAAATAGAAGTCATGGGTGTAATCTCTCCAGATGATTTCAACAGCGGCAGATGCTTTCATGTTGGAGGAAGTTCGGCTGTCTTAAGTTCTTCTCACGCTGCCAAAAAGTGTTTCTCTAGCCCATTCAAAAGTGTCTATAAACCAAGTTCAAAGGAAAATAGTCAGAACGGTTTCCAAAATTGCAAACCACGCCATGACCCATATGCACCAAGTAAGATTTAAAAAATTAATTTGAAATTGTTTTTACTGCCCGAAGATTTTTTGGTATGTGAATTTAAAACTTAAATTTTGTTTCGAAGTTTTCAGGTGAAAATATGTATTATTTATATGTACAATCTGACATAAGTGATAATGTGAAAGATGAATAACAATATAGCTTGGGAATTATTTCATAAGTAAATGTGCAATTCTAAGAATACAATAATCCAACGACTATACATTATTAAAGGAAAATTATGCAAATTGTAGAATTATACACACATACATACATATGTATGATTTTGAGTAAAATCTGCCATCTTTGGTAGGGAGAAAAATTAGTAAATTCATGAGTTAGGAGTAGTTTTAAACTTCCATTCTGAAGACTATATGCTTTGATCAAGTGTATTAGTGATTCGTGATTTAATTCAGTATTAAAATTTTGAAAGGTGAGATGTCATGTAAAGAATACAAATTTAATTCATGAGAATTCAATCAAGTTAATATTCACATTAATGAATTTAGTTTTAAATTTACATTAAAAAATGAAACCTAGTCTGTGACTTTTTAAACTTTTGATTGTTCAGTGAGCAAGTATTTTTTGTGTGTCATTTATTTGCATGACGCTCTAACCAGCTGAGCTAGCCGGCCTACTTTTTGTATCTCATTTAAGCATTGGGCCCAAAGGTGAAACTGTCACCACAGAGCTGCTCATTAGGTGGGGAGACAGACAAGAAATTTGAATTACAGTGTAGTGGAGGTGAACGTTGGAGACTAGAGTAGAGTTCTCTCATAATAGTAGTAAAATAAAAGTATTAAAGTAACATAACTGTTTTCCTCTCTTGCAAGTATTATGAAAACATAATTTTTGAAGTAAAGGGACCTTTCAGGTAGTTTTGACCAGACCCTTCACTTGGCATTTGAGGAAACTGAGGTCCAGGGAGATGAACTTACTTGCTTAAATTACAATAATTATTGGTATAATTGGGATTGAAACTGCTAAATTAAAAATTCCTAGCTCTGTACTAACTTATTTGAGTCAATTGAAATTTAGAGACTGGAAACTTATGCTTCTGATTTCTCTTTATCTAAATATTTTGTCTGTCACACCAGCTCTTTTAACAAGCCTCTCCTTTATTCTTCTTTCTCTTTGCCTTCCTATCATGTAAAGGCTCTGAGGGGCTGAAAAGAATACTGTGCTTAGTCAAAGACCCAAGTCAGAGTCCTGGTTGTGCCATTGCTTCGACTGGTTCTCTGACCTCTTGGGATAACCATTTATTTACTTCACTAATGTTTTGCCTCTTCATGTGTAAAATGTGGGTTCTAATATCTACAGGAGAAACTTAGAGTGTCTGGCATATACTGTGTACAATATATGCATAATTTGTTGACTGAATGAAAAATTTTATTTTGATAATTTATATATGTGTGTACCTCAGTGTGTGTGTGTGTGTGTGTGTACGGAAGCCCTTTTTGTAAATAGTAAATAGTTGATTATTCCCATTTATTTTTTATCTTGCCAAGGGTAGGACTAAGTTGTAGACTTAAAACTAAAGCATGAGAGAGTTTGTTGGCAGTAAATGATGGCCCATCATTTTGAAGGTAGAGGGGCATCTTAAGATTTGAACTGGTGTCCCATTGCATTGGTGCTTTAGGGTTTTATCTTTCTTGAAGCTGGGTGCTTTGTTAGATGACTTATGATTCTACGGTCCTTCTTGCTTGAGCTGTGTCATCCTCACCTCTATCTGCTCTTTTTCTAATCCCCTTCCCCCTTGTACCTTTTAAAAGATAGAAAAAAACTGGGCCATTTCTTGGTTGGAAATCCACAGGGCATACACTCTTGCTTTGCTACTGGGATACAGAGGAAACCCAAGGGCTAAGGTTTCCATTTCCACTCCTTAGACCCCTACCTGCCAGGAATTGACCTCAAAAATGGGAGTTCATTTTATTTGCTCAGAAACCTGGGAAGATCCACAGAAGACTTTCCTCTGTGTAATTATTATTGGCAAACATGGCCAGACTCTTACTCTTTGTGACTATGTAGTTGCACACTGATGGATGTTTATTTAAGCTCCTGGAACCTATTTTTAATCTCATTTTCTCGTCTCTTTGTTCTTCTCTTTTTTCTTTTTGTTTTATATTTTTTAACATCTATTTCATTTTTTTACTATGATGTAGACAAACAAATATCAAAAAAATTTTTTTGTTAAGTTTATTTGAGCTCTGATCTATCCGTTGAGACTGGCTTTCTAGTTATATTTGATTATTTGGGTGATTTTAAGTCAATCTTTTAAATTGTATTAGCATATTTCTAAGGAATTACATTATTATTTGGTGATTACTTCATGCTGCTTTGCAAAGATTCATGAATTTTACATTCATAAATGTAGTATTTAGCTTTGAGCAAATAGTGGTAGTGAAATTAATGGAAAATTTGTCATTCTTTCTCAGTTCTTCTGATTAATAGGAGTAATGGTCATTGTTAGTGTGCACAGAACTGAAAATAAAGGGAGCCTTTATGTTAAGTTTGGAGAGCCTTTCCAGAATAAGAAGTTGAGTGTTAGCAAGAGCATCTGGCAAAATTCCAACCTGTGCTTTCAGTTAGAAATAGTTCTCTTTGCTCTGAATACTGAACTATTAAGTGCTGTGGCTTACTGAATTCTTTGTTAGACAATAGTGAATTTCAGTGGTTTCCAAGTGCTTTTGGGCATGAAGTTTGGAAAACTCTTTGTAATTCTTTGCATGAAATCTTATATCAATAAGGCATTATGAGATTTTAATTTTTTAATTTAAAATTTTTATTGTGGTTTTAAAAAACTTCGTACCTTTGCTTAGCATTATTGTTACTGAATTTGAAGATTTTTTTTTTTGCCACAAATGATGGCAAACAGTTCTATTCTTCTGAGTAATTAAAGCAAGATAACGTAGTTACTGAAAAAGTGAAACTGGAATATATTTATAATTATACTTTTACCTTTTTCTTAAGATTCCCTTGTTATGCTACGACCAGATAATAATCACCAATGGATGTTCAACAGGAACTGTTTTCCTATTGTGGATGTAGTGGTAGATCCTCACCTTGTGTATCACCTTCGACCACATCAGAAAGAAGGAATCATATTCCTCTATGAATGTGTGATGGGAATGAGGTAGGAAAGTAAATAATTTGTTTGGTCTAATCCGAGTTCTGATTTAACCTGTAACATAATGATTTTCTAGTAAGAGCCTGGCATATTACGTCTTTGTGAGCACATCATGAATGTTAGTTGGTAGGAATGGCAAATGGTACTTTATGTGTGCGTTTATTCCAAAAGTGGATCTTGATGGATGCTGTGTGCCAGACATCTTGCTAGGACCTGGGCATCCTCCTTATGAGGATTTTGGAAAAAGATTTTCTTCTTATCTCAACTCTACTTAAAAAAAAAAAAAGAGTCCCTTCCCTTTTAAAATTGAGTTTTCTTTAAGAATTGTAGTTGAAGTACAATTGAAGTAGAAGACACACAGATTCATATGAGCCAGACAAAGAGGGTGAAACGAATCAAAGGTCTCTGCTAGCTCTTAGTGCATTTCCTTCCAGGCCTTTTTTTGTTTTGTTTTTCATGCATAGGTCCTTGGTTTTTATATGTCATTTACTAGGAAGTTGGGTATGTAAATTCCCCCAAATCTAAAAGTCCCTTGAATGCTGACAGGTTAAGGGAATATTATCTCCTGAAAACTTTATAGATTTGTTCTCTCTTGAATCTGCTCTTCTTTTTTGAAGATCATACCATTTTTGATTTCTTCTCTCTTACCTTCTCTATCTAACCAAACCTGAGCTTTTAATTATTTTGACCTCCTAAATAGCATTTGGTTCCTAATCTTTCCTGGCACCTCATGGTAGCAGCTCTCATCACTGATGTGATAAAATTATTCCTTGTCTGGACTTTTGCAGTGGCTCCTAACTGGTGTATCTGCTTCTGATGCTCCTCAAATCCATTCTGCTTATCACCACCAGTTTGATTTTTCTGAAAACAGTTCTGAACATGACACTTCCTTGCTTAAAATCATTACAGCTCTCAGAACTTGGAGCCATTGTGATATGGGTGGTGTGTGGGATCATTTTAGGTGTACATGGACAAACCTTATTTTTAACCTTTAATAGTAGCATATTTAGTTAATGAATAATTAGAGAAAAATTAGCACATTAAACTTTTGGTTTCACAGCTAAATTATGCTTAGAAATGATTTTCTTTTCCAATAAATCTAAGTAAAATGAGTTAATTTAAAGAAAAATAATAAATACGTAACAACAAATATAGTATCACATATATGGCAAAAAATTGTGATGGTAGTCATGAAAGACTAATGTTTGGGAGATGCTGACCTACAAGATACAGTCTGAGGTTTCAAGGGTAAGTACCCTCACCTTCTGTCTTCTGCCTGTCTCTCCAGCTTCCTACCCTTATATTTCCTTGCTAGGAATTCAGTTCAAGCTTTAACTCTATTGATCTATCCAATTAATGTAGTGAGTTCCTATTTACCTTTAAAAATATGCTCAAGGTTCATCTTTCGCTGAGGACTTCCTGCTCTCTTCCCTCCACCATGTAAGGACGGGTCACTGTTTTCTCTCTGCCACTCACTATGTCTCCATTAGCTGGAATCTTGCAGTGGCAAATTGTTGATCTAAAATAATAATGGTGGCTCTAACTGATGTTTATAATTTTTTCTCTACCCATTGAGATGGAAAACATGTGTAAAATTGTTTTTGGTTATTATTCCCACTAATAAGAAATAGGATGGATTAAGAAACTACACTTATATTTTTGATAATATCCTGATTAGTTCCTTTGGACTTTATAACTTAAAATGTATATCTCATACATATCAAAGAGCTGTAAAAACTATGAAGTGGTATAAATATGACTTACTAATAATTATATTTACTATAATAATTACTACTACTATAATAATTACTAATAATTATATTCCTTATAATATTTAATTTTAAATTACATTAACCAAGTAGGTTTGTAAGATAAGATTTTTACTAAATTACATGTATTAGACCAAACAGTTAGTGTTTGGTTTTTGTTAAAGTGAAAGGAGCTATTTTGGTTGAGGACTTCATTTACTGTTAGAGGATCATAAATACAGATTGATAGATCTTTCTAGTTGATCTTACAATATATTTAAACTGTCTCAATATCTAATACTGAAACTGATAAAAATTGCCCAACTGTTAGTGCTGAGAAGCATGGTTATAGTTAAATTTCTCAAAATAGATATAAAATTGGGGTTCATTTCTAGTCTCTAAATACATATACGTGATAATAACAGATGATTTAGGTTTAACTCTGTAATCTCAATTTGTTTTAGTAATTTAGTTGATAATAAATATATTATGAATATAATTATCAAAGATGCAAGAGAGAAGTATGTTAGAAATCAGTTGAATGAAGAGCTAGAAAACGTATTTAGTGGGGGCTAGAATTCATCCTAATTATAAAATATTAGCTTCTGGTTCTTGACTAATAGGTGACAATGTTAGGAGAGTAAAATATTTTCCTCCTGTGATTAAAGGAGGTATAATTGTTTCTAACAGGGTGAATGGCAGATGTGGAGCTATTCTTGCTGATGAAATGGGTTTAGGGAAAACACTGCAATGTATTTCGCTCATCTGGACGCTACAGTGTCAGGGACCCTATGGTGGCAAGCCAGTAATAAAGAAGACACTTATTGTCACACCTGGAAGCTTGGTGAATAACTGGAGGAAAGAATTTCAAAAATGGCTAGGAAGAGAAAGGATCAAGGTATTTACTGTTGATCAGGTAAGAGAATTTTGAAAGTTTGGCCTTGGTCATTTTTTTAAATCTCTAGCCTTCCAAATCAGTACTACGGTTTTCATTCTCTGTGCAGCAGTTTTTCAAGTGTATGTAACACTTTGCAGGTAAATGGAATCGCCCTATAATTTGGTTGAGTTAACATATTTTAGTACTTCGTTAATGTCAGGAATATGCTGCTTAAATTTGATTCCACACAGTTTCTGCCAGTGATTTTTTAAATATTATCTTTTTTTTTAGGACCACAAAGTAGATGAATTCGCCAAATCTCCATTTTATTCTGTTCTTATCATCAGTTATGAAATGTTACTTCGATCCCTGGATCAAATTAAGAGTATAAAATTTGATCTTCTAATTTGTGATGAGGGGCATCGTTTGAAGAACAGCGCCATTAAGACAACTACAGCCCTCATTAGCCTCTCTTGTGAGAAAAGAATAATTCTAACTGGTCAGTAGTTACTTTTGGGAAGATGTTATTTTTGCCTTGTGAATAGGCAGAACTTGTAGTGTGATGTTTGGCATCCAAAGAATTGATGGTGATGGGTGGAACTATACTAATAAAGCTGTGTTAGTTGAGTCTTGGTAGGATTCTGAATGATCAAATCCCTCTGCAATGTTCTGCAACCCAGATTTTGGATTTTTTGAGGAGTAAACACAATGGTATTGTGGTGAAGAACGTAGGAGGTGGGGCTGGGCTGCCTGTGCTTCCAAGTCTGACATTTACAGCTGTGCACCTTTGTGTGAGTTCTACTTCTCTGTACCTTAGTTTCCTTATATGTGAAATGGGGATCTTAGGGTTCTTGTGGGGCCAGCTGAGTTAATCCACGTGAAGTTCTTAGAAGACTACCTGACACATGGTAAGTGTTTAACATAAATATCCATTATTTCTCTATGTTTGTGCTGTATGCATACAGATTATTGCTGGCCAAAGCTTCTGGCCCAGACTGTCTGGAAAGGTGGGACTGACTGTGTGTAAATACATGAATCCTTTTCTGCCTACTCCTTTTTACCTTAAGGCCGAGACTAGAATTAGGCCTGTATAGCTCAGTGTAGCTTTTCTCCCACACCTTGCTTTGGGGTGAGAAATTAAAATTACTTTTAGGTAATAATAATAGAAAAATAGTAGATTCTCCTCTATTTGAAAATCAGATGATGTCCTTTAGCAGAAATGGACAGTTTTACTAATATTCTCAATTATAAGCAAATATCAATTCAACTAGCCTTACAAATTAAATTTAATATTTTTAGTAGAAAATGATTGTGGGTCGTCATTCAGAAGGACCCTCCTGATGGTGACTAGTGTTCGTTTCCTTTGAGGGGTTAGCGTTGCCTCCTTTATTCTTTAGCTCGTTTCTGTTTTCCTGTCCTTGTCGCTGCTGCATCTGAACTGTGAATTTAGGTGAAAACTGGCACTAATCACCTCTTACATTTAGACATACTTATAGTTGGTTTTTATCTCCTTAGAATTGCCTGAATAAAGTCTCCCCTTTTGTAGTGGTAGGACATCTCACTCCCAAGATGGTTTGTGTCTTATTATGGAAGTAACATTTGTTTTTGAGTACATGCGGTGCTGTGTGCTTAATAGGTGTTCAAAGACTAAGAATTAAGTGAAAGTAATTTGGTTTTGCTTTCTGCTGTAACAAAATACCACGGGCTGGGTGGTAAACTTCTTCGACAGCACAGATGTGTTTTGTCACAGTTCTGGAGGCTGGAAGTCCAGCATCAAGGTGTCAGCAAGTTTGGTGTCTCCTGAGGCCTCTCTCCTTGACTTGCAGATGACCACCTGCTCGCTGCGTCCCCTCTGTGTGTGCATCCCTGTGTCTTTCTGTCTTCTTGAAAGGATAGTCATCATATTGGATTAGGGCCCCGGCCTTACGAACATCTTTAATCTTAGTTACCTCCTTAAACGCCCTGTCTGTAAATAGTTACATTGGGAATTAGGGCTTCAACAGATGAATTTTGAGGGGACACAGTTCAGTCCACAGCATCTTGTTATAAGATGTTAGATATTCTTTCATCATATTATAAAAAAGAAAAATCTGAGTGAGATTCAAAGCAAAATTCTCATTAAATATCTACCACACACACAGATGCATACGTGGGTACATACACATATAGCTATATTATAACATGCTTAGAAACTAGAGAATGGAAATCACCCTCCAATCTCAATTTCTTAATTAACTTAGCATTTTGTCATGTTTTGTTACTCACACACACACACACTCACAGAAGAAACATGCATGTGTCTTTATTCTTTATATATACACACACAAAATACATCTTTATTCAAACATGCACGTATGCACATCAAAATACACTCAATGTAAACATTTTCCTATGACATTGCATAATTTTGAAATGTGATGAGTATCTATCAGCATGTAATTTCTTTGTATAGACTCCTAGAAGTGAAATTACAGGACTAGAGGAAAGGTGATGCATGAGTATGTGTGAAGAGCTCTTGGAGCTTTTCATGGAGGTAGTAGACGAGGATACAGGTGTAGTTATTGGCAGTGTTCCATACTTGGGTTGGGTGGTAGACTGATGTCTCCTTAAAAGGTAAACAGTAAAACAAAGAAAAAGCTTTTATTGCTGGGATGGAGGTAGGGAAAGAGAGTTCTCTCAATTTCCTTAGAAGTTCCACTTCCATCGCCCTGAAAGTAGTTTTAGTGAACATACCAACTTTACTTGACAGTCTTCAGTATTTCCTTTTTTCTTGTCACAGGACATTGCTGCTCGACTTTTATTAATATTAAATTATTTAGCTTCTTCTACAGGTTCTACTTAGTCTAGAATTAGAAAAGAATACTAGAAGCAGTGAACTGGGGACTAGACAACTTCCTGACATTTGTGACAACTTCTCAGACTGATGCTATGCTAGTGTATTATATTGGCTCTCTTGTAGCCACATGCCCCTTCTCTTCTTTTCTTTTCCTTCTTTTTTTCTTTTTCCTTCTTATTTTCTGCCCTAAATCCTTTTTCTTTTCCCCTTCTTTTTTTACAAGTTCTTTTATTTTATTATCGTATTATTTAATTATTTTATTTTGGTGGGGGATGTGATTAGATTTATTTTTAAAGGAGGTACTGGGGATTGAACCCAGGACCTCATGCATGCTAAGCATGCACTCTACCACTTGGGCTATACCCTCCCCCCTAGTTTTCCGTTTCTTACGTTTTGCTTTTCTTTTTCCCAGTTTTGCTTTTGCCTCTTTCCCTTGTGTATCAGTTAGGGTGATTCCAAGTGCAAGTTACAGATACCTGGACCAGATATGCTTATTCTCACAACTGCGAGTCTGGAGCTAGGGCAGGTTCCAGGGGTGGTGGTACGGCAGCTGAACAGTGTTGTCAGGGATTCCGGTTCTTTTTGTTCTCCACTGTGCCATGTTTGGGGTTGACTTCATCCTCATGCTCCTCGCAGGTGACCACAGCAGTTCCAGATATCACACCTAGCAGTGGTGGTATTTAAAGGAGAACCAGGACTGGCTCTGCCTTTTGCTCCATCTTTAAGAGTGAGGAAGCTTTCCCAGGCTTCTCTCTGACTTCCTCTCATATCTCACTGGGAAGGATGGGTCACACACTCTTGGTGGAAGCTGTTGGTGCCCTCCCTAGCTCGCCTCTTCTGGGCTCTCGCCCTATCCCTAAGCTGCTGGGACTATGATTAAGCAATCCTGCCTTTTCTGGAGAATTATCATTGGTTGAGTGAGAGCTTCCTCTCTCCCTTGCGGCTTGGTCAATGAGTGACTCACATAGAGGGGTTAAAAATGCTAGCTCCTTTGCCTCAGGGTAATTTCAGGACCAACTCTATCATGCAGTTTTTGCTCTTAAGGCTCCTATAATTTAGCTCAAGCTAAATTGTTAGTTTCTTCTCCTGCATTTTCTGATTCCATTATTCCCTTTCTCCTGAGAGTACTCTCTCCATAAATCATGTGTAGCCCAATTCTTATCTCAGGTTCTGCTTCTGGGACCCCAAGTAAAGACAGGCCCTTTCTTCCATCAGTCATTGGCAAAGGGGATAGGATTACCAATTAGCTGGGGTTAATCATTTGGGGTTGGATGAGTGGAAGCCAACCACAATGATCCTTGTACCTTTTTCCCCTTTTTCCTTCTTGCTTTTCCCATTTTCCCTATTTTTATTAATCATTGTCATGGAAATTCTTTTAAGGGCTAAACAAAATGCATACCAATATAAATATATTTTCTTTAACTTTGTGATGTGTCTAAACAATTTGGAATTAACTAGATGTTTTAAAAAAAATTAGTAAGCATTGGTCCAACCTTGGGTTCACCCATTTAGTTTTGAAGGAAGTGATCATGAAACTCCCTAACATTGTCAAATCCATGTTGTCTGTTACTGAAATAAGTGCATTTTTATTTACTTCTTATTTGTATCTTTGGACAACTTTTTGTGGTCTGTTATTTAAAACTCATCTGAAATTATGCTGTTCTACTATGCTGATTTATATGTTCATTTTATGTTATTACAGTTGTTGAAACATGCTAGTGTTTCTTTGAAAATTAGAAGTTATTGAGTATGTGATATGTGCAGGGTATGTTAATCCATTACAGTCCACGTCAACCTTTAGGATTAGTGAAGATCCCAGTGTTACCTGATAACTTTGTCAGGTAATGATCTTAGGTGCCATTCACTGTGTCTACTAAATGTCAGGCACTTCACATCCACTTCCTCTACTTTTCATTGTAATACCACTGGGAAATTATTATCTTCCCTTCCCACTTTATTAAGTGAATAAAAATCCCGAGTTTAATTTAAAAGAGCTTAAGCAACTTGTCCAGAGCCACACGGTTATAATGACAACAGTTCACAGTTATGGAACATTTATTGTGCTCCAAGCACTGTTCTTAGTGTCTGAGTTTACTCCTTTGATTCTCACAACCCCAGGAGCTGCTATTTTTACCCCTATTTTACAGCTGATAAAATTGTAAGTAAGAAACTTGCCCAGGGTTATTCATAGAGTACGTGATGCAGGTGGGATTTGAACCCAAGCAGTTAGACTCCAGAGCTGTACTAAATAAGATTTTAGTTGACAGTTAAAACCAGAGTTAAAATTTTATATAATTATTAATTTAAAAAAACTCGATTAAAAAAAAAAACTTGATTTAGCTGCTCTTTCTTAGTTTGAGACTTTGCTTGTGTTTGATACTCTTAGGGTAGAGAGTACAAATTTCTGTAAAGACCTGATATTGTAAAGCACGAATTTGACCTTCTTATCACTTTTATCTCTTTAGGTACTCCAGTTCAGAATGATCTCCAAGAATTTTTTGCATTAATTGATTTTGTAAATCCAGGAATATTAGGCTCTTTGTCATCTTATAGAAAAATATATGAAGAACCCATCATTATATCAAGACAGCCTTCTGCTTCTGAGGTATGATTTATTTTAATAAGTAGGTTAAAAAAGAGCAGTATGTCTGGGAAAATTATCCATAACTTGGGTATTATTTTAATTTAGGAAAAATTAAATTAGTAGATTGAATTCTTTATTTTTCCCATAATCTTTCAATTCCTCTTCCATTTCTTACTTTAGAAAATGACATTATCACTTTAAAAAAATGTATAAATAGGCACTTCACAAAGAATTATAAATGATAGTAAACATATAAAAATGTTCATCCTTATCCTGGTATTGAAAAAGTCAGCCAGATAACCATGAAGTAACTTTTGTGGTTTTCTACTGATGTTTTAGCTGGTTGGATTTACACAGTAATAGCAAGTTCCATAACTGTCCTCTTCTGGTGGAATATAAATTGGTATGATGGAGGATAGTTTGGCAATATATATCAAAAGTCTTAAAATAGGATATATGTTGTGGCCTGGCAATACCACTTTTAGAAATTTATTATAAAGAAATAATTATAGATGTGCTTAGAGATTTAGCTGTAAGGGTAAAAAATTAGAAACAAACTAAAGAAAACAAACTAATTAGAAATAAAATATTTGTAAAGACAGGCAAATGGTTAAATTAGATTCTGCGTGTTGTATGGGTACTGCATTCATTAAACCTAAAGTACTATTAATTCTAAGATGCACCATTATTTGTTGTACCAGTAAGGAAAACATTCTGTCAATTATAATGTTAAGAAGTCATTGATTGTGAAAGCATCCTATTATAGAGAAGTTAGAGTGAAAAAAAAAGTGAATCCCAGAATTAATACAGTACCATCATTAGTTAACAAATGTTTATTGAGTATTTTCCATAATCCAGGAAATAATGGTTTATGCATAAATATTTGATATCATGGAAAATGTTTATGATACATTATTTAAAAATAAAGTCACATTCATTTATTTACGCAACACTTATATATTAGTTACTAAAAGTGGGCCAAATGCTAAGTGCCAAACACTGAGGAATATGATGGTAAGCCAAACTGGTTTCTTGTTCCCATGAAGCTTTCAGTTTGAGATCCTGTTCTGGTTACAAATAAAAATAAAAGTAGAACATCAAATATATTTGCATATTTATGTAACACAATTTTGAAGATATACAGAAAAAGTCTTGTGAGCATCGGTTTTTTCTGGTTGATGAAAGTTGGTTTTAATTTTCTTATTTTTGCATAACTATTTTCTGATCTTTCTTCGGTGGACCTATTTCTTTTGTAATAAAAATTGAAAATAATTTTAAAATATAAGGGAAATTTTCTATGATTTGTACAGAAACAATTGTGTACATATGGGATCTACTTTAAACTTCACTGTGAAGTTCTGTACACTCACGGATCTAGAGATTATCATACTAAGTGAAGCAGGTCAGACAGAGAAACACAAATATTATATGATATCATTTATATGTGGAATCTAAAAAAAAAAATGCAAACCAGAAGTAGATTCACAGACACAGAGAACAAACTGGTGACTAAAGGGGAAAGAGGTTGGGGGAGGGATAAATTAGGAGTTTGGGATTAACATATACACATTACTATATATAAAATAGATAAACAACAAGGACCTACTGTACAGCACAGGGAACTATATTCACTATCCTGTAATAACCTATAATGGAAAAGAATCTGAAAAAGAAATATATATATGTATATGTATAGCTAAATCACTTTGCTGTACACCTAAAACTAATGCAACATTGTGAATCAACTATACTTCAATAAAAAAAGATTCTATATAGAGAACTTACTTATTTAAAAATTTTTTTGTTGAGGGGAGGTGATTAGGTTTATTTATTTATTTATTTATTTATTTATTTATTTATTTATTTATTTAATGGAGGTACTGGGGATTGAACCCAGGACCTCATGCAGTCTAGGCGTGCACTTTACCACTGAGCAGTAGCCTCCCCCATATAGAGAATTTAAAAATATATTTCATTCATACTGTATTTTGACTTTAAAAATGTACTATTATTTAATGAACAACATGTAATGATTCTGAAAGAATCAGCAGTGCCTCATGCTAGTAATTTCTTGTAGGCTTAGTTTTAGGATCAATAACTTATCAAAATATTTTCTTCCAAGAATTTGCTGTATTAGTTCTTTGCTAATGATTTTAAGACTATGTACCATTACTGTCTTCACATAAAAGTTTGCTTTCGGAATAATCCAGTTTGTAGATTACTTATTTCTAGTGGCTCTCAATGAAATTATGCTGAACATTGAAAGAGATCATAGTTGCTTTTTCTATTCTAAACTTATATTTCATTTCTTTTGTTAAAAAAAATCCAAAGGGAAGCAATTAGTAGATGGTTAATTATTATAAAATGCTTAATGTTCATTTTAACTGTGTGTGATTTTTTTTGTCTAAAACACTTCTAAGTCTGCTGCTTTTCCAGGAGGAAAAGGAGCTGGGAGAGAGAAGGGCAGCTGAGCTTACCTGCCTCACTGGGCTCTTTATCCTTAGAAGAACCCAAGAAGTCATAAATAAGTATCTCCCACCGAAAATAGAGAATGTAGTCTTTTGCCGACCAGGAGCACTGCAGATCGAACTCTATCGAAAGCTGCTGAATTCTCAGGCTGTCAGATTCTGTCTTCAAGGATTGTTGGAAAATAGTTCTCATCTAATATGTATTGGAGCCCTTAAGAAACTGTGCAATCACCCCTGCCTTTTGTTCAGCTCCGTGAAGGTAAGTAGCGTGTGAAGCTGTGTCAGGATTTTGAGCTGAGGATTCTGTGTCATATGAACCTAAGAGGGCACTTGTGAGTTTTCCACAAGCTGTGCCGCCTCTCCAGTGAGCTTCTGCCCCAGCGCTCCCCCAGCCCTGCTTGTTCCTCAGAGCGTGTTCACAGCCACTGAGCTGAACCAGCGATGAAATGGGTCTGAGGCTCTGCCTTCTGGAGTGTGTGCCCCGTGCCTTTAGTGCCCCATCTACTGCTTGGTCCTGGTTTCCCTTCCTGTTTTATATTAACATAGCCAGTCAGTTTCATTTGTTTCATGCTAGTAAATAGAAAGTTTATCATTAAAAATTACTTTTTCGTATTATAAAAGTAATACATGGTTGTTGTATGAAACTTAAAAAATTCAGAAAATCACAAAGAAGCCAGTAGAGACCATGTACTAGTTAGAATGTAAGTTGGTACAACTGGGAGATAGTTTGGCCACGTTGTATCAAAAACCTTAAAATTTTATGTATCGTGTGGCCTGGCAATACCACTTTGAGGAATTTGTTATAAAGAGATCTCCAGCCAGAGAAAACCACATTTTGGTATTAATAATCCTGGCTAGCACTTATTAGGCAGTTACACTGTACCAAAACGCTAAGTACTTTCCTAGTAGTATTTTGTTTATTCTTCACACATTTCTATAGCATAAGTGCTGTCATTACCAGCCTCATTTTGTGGCGGGGAAACAGGAGCTCAGAGATAAGCATGTAATCTTTTTCTAGAGAAACTTAACTTCAATGATGCTATGCTTATTATTTAAAAGTCGACTGTTCTTTTTCACTAAATAAGTCATGGACATTTCCTCAAATTAGATGCTTTTTACAAATATGATTTTTAATGGCTACATAGTTGAGCTGCCCATTTGGATATTTAATGAACATCAGGCAGTGTGGAGCACGGTGAGAGTTTTCTGTTTTGGAGTTGGAACTAGGTATCAGTCCCCACTCTACTACTTACTAGTTCTTTAACTAAGGGCGAGTTTAACCATGGTCAAGTTACGTCTACGAGCCTTAGCCAGTCTTAACTGCAAGGCAGAGATGGTAACAACTTCCTGATAATGTTATTGTGGCAATTTGATGAAATAATACGGAAAGAGCCTAGCAGAATGCCTGGCTGTGGAAGTTGTACATTAACTATCAATACCCTGTTATCCCCAACTCACTTTTAATTTTTATTGTTTCATTTTTCCTTTAAACAGTAAAATTATAATTTGCAAGCAAAGCAAAAGAAAACTTGTGGGTGCCATTAATTATTTATTAATTAATAATTATTAATTAATTAATTACTTAGGGAATATGGTGTCTTACCAGAATTCTCCAAGTTTATTCCTACAATGGATTACATTTGCATTGTTTATCATAGGAGAAGTCAGCTTTCTGTAACTTTGCAGTAGACAGGATTATAACAGTTTATTAAGCAACTTTTAAAGAAGCAGATTCTATACACAGTGATAAAAATTAAACCGTTTGGGCATAATGCCCAACAGAAATAGAAGACAAAATATTTCCTTAAAAGGAAGACCCTTTGATGGCCCAGAATATACCACTTAACTAATAATAGGCATAGGATACTACAAACTTCAAATAGGGTACACAGTTTACAGTCAGAGATTCAGTAAAGCCTTCCCTCTAACATCATAGCAAACAAGGATTGATACAAAGTGGCTGAAATGAGCCTCCACATATAAAAGTAAGTAAACTTCAAGCAGTGGCTTATAAATGTGCTCCTATTGAAAGCAGATTGTTTCCCAGGTTCAGTCAAGGTGATGTATTTCTCTTCAAGAAATATAGGTGGGATATAATAAAAAAAGTTTACAACTCACAACTGAAGGGTTGCATAAAGTCAGAGAAGAGACCACCCTGTCTAGTTGACGTGAGAAGACTAACTGATAAATCTCTGCGATGCACCTCCATGTGTCAGGCCTTCGCAGTATAAAGGCATTATCTATTAGTTGATTCTTAATTAGGGCTACATATTATAGTCTTCATCAAGACTATTTTTCCAGGCCTTGACACATTCGAGCTGATTCAGAATCTGAGAGTAGGACTCAAGCCGTGAAGATTCTGAAAAAGTTCTCCCAAATGATTCTGATTAACGTGTTCCTGGCTGAGAACTTGTGCATTAAGATCACTCATCTCCTCTGTATTTTGATTTAATATCCATCAGACAACTTTCTGCTGATGATATGGCTTCCCCATTGACCTTTCATGAGACAGAATGCATAACCAATTGATATAAATAGGTAGGTCTCATTCATAGGTCAATAAATTTATATTCTGACTTACTCAGTTTCTTAATTTGGTTAGTATGACTCATATCCCTAGAGTTTAAGCATATGCAAGTTTCTGAATATGAAAAGCTGTGGATTAGACTCTGGGTCTGTGGTCGTTGGATAACTTTGCCAAGGTGTATGCATTTTCAGAAACCTAGCCCAAAGCAGCTAGCAACCATCTCTCCTCTCATATATTCCAGTGATACAAATATCTTAGGGTTCCAACTATTTTTAATCAAGTAACTTTACCCAAACATTGCCCTATTTTGGGAATAAGCTAAATTAAAATTAGTACTTTGCGCCCAGCTTTTTACACTACATGACTCACTGCCCTTAAGATATTTCTATTATTATTAAAGAAGGACTACAACACACATGAAATTATATTGGGGAATTATAAAAACACACACTGGGGAATTATAAAAAAAAAAAGTATATAGTTAATTGCACAATTAAATAAATTCAAAGTTGAAATGTATTGTGTAACCATAAAGGTTAAGACTCAATGCCCCAAAAAGGGTGGCTATGAGTAATCAGATGGAATTTGCGTTCGGTCCTCGAATATTTATAGGATTAGGATAATGGGGCAAAAAAATGATGACACATTCCAGGCAGCGGGGAGTAGGCTGAACAAAGTTTTCAAGGACAGTGATAAATCTGGTAAATGTGGGCGAGAATGAGAACTGCCAATCCCAGAAATTTAACCTAAAAAAGCCATGCAGTCATTAATAAATGTAATCTCCAGTTATGTGTTCACATGTCAGCCAGTCAGTTTTGGAGGGGAAATTTCAGAGGGTGGTGATAATCTTTTTGGAATAAAATTGTTCTAAAAACTATTGGTAAAATAAACTGTTTTAAGTAGGAATACATTTCTGAGTTAACTTCTTGGTAGAGTTGTTTCTTCTTGCAGAAGAAATTGATAAGACTGAGTCAACAGTTGTGCTTTGATTTTGATTATCTAGGAGGTACTGTGTGAGCCCACAAATCAGGAGATAAAAGTAACGGCAGGGAAGGAAGAGAGATGAGGTAGCAATGATGAGAAGTCTCAGGGTTTTGGAGAGGATAGATTTCCTGGCACTGTTTGCCCTCTCTTTTCCTCTCCTTTATTTCTCTGTTCTCCGCCTCCTCCCCCCTCAACTACACACAGGCAGTGATACTGCACTTGTGGGGTTCAGGGAGCAGTAATCAAAACTGACCAAATTGTGACCTATAAAGATTTAGATAACAATTAGATTGGGCTTTTCAGGTAGCTATTAATAATCTTCAGGTTTTTTTCCCATAATTTTAGCATTTTTTCCCTCCCAGATAAAAAAAAGATAAATATGAACCAGCATTAATAATCATCCTTTTGAATAGGAAAAAGAGCATAGCTCAACTTGGGATGAGAATGAAGAAAGGCATCTATATGAAGGTTTGATCAGTGTGTTCCCTGCTGATTACAACCCTCTCACGGTTACTGAGGAAGAGTCAGGAAAACTGCAGGTGCTGTCAAAGCTCTTGGCTGCTGTCCACGAACTTCGTCCTGCTGAAAAGTAAGAGGTCAATTTAACAAATGGCTTGTAAGTGTTGGTGGAATTTTGGCTTAGGCTGTGTCCTTACTGCTTCCCCTCCCTGCCTCTTTTTGAAAAGAAGAAAGCATTAAAAATAAGTTGTTTTCTTCTTTGGGCACATGGTCAGCTCCCAGTCTTTTGTAAACTTAACATTAACAATGTGTAAGTTTTTACTTAAGAAAAACTAAATGTAAAGTAAATACATATATTAAGAAAAAAACCTAGTGATGTCTTGATACATAATACCTAACTAGTTTCTTTATCTCTTTCAGAATCCTTTCTTCTTTTCCTGTCCCTTAAATGCTGGTACTTCTGAGGGTTTTCTGTTTAGCCTCCTTCTCACTCTGATCACCCTTCCTGGCTTATCTCTACTCTCCATAGTTTCAACTATCATCCATGTGGTAGTAATTATAAATCTGTATCTCTAGTCCAAGCCTCTCTTTTTCTTTTTGTTTAAAGGGCATCTGAATCTGTCTGGATGCCCTGTTGGACCTCAGTCCTCACGTGTCCCAAACCAGCTTCATCGTTTTGCTATTGCAGGTTTCATCCTTTTTCATCTTTCCTTGGCTTGGTGAATGGTACCATAGTGAAGCAAAAAGTCCTCGTCATTCTAACTCACTTTTCTCCTTTACTTTCCTGATGTCATTAGTCACTACATTCTATTGATTTCATTTCTTAATCTCAGGAATCCTTTCTGATACCAAGATTTTTGTTTTGGTTCTGTAATTACTGATTGGATTATAATGGTCTCTTATAAACTACTTCCCTCTTACTTTCAACCACACTGCATATCAATGTTGCCCTAAATTATATTTCCTAAATACAAACGTGAACATGTATTTTCTTAAAAATCATTCAAAGATTTCCAGTTGCTTTCCCGAAATTTCTAAACTCTGTAGCACATTAGAAATTTCTAAACTGTGTAACTCTTGACTTCGTGACCTGGCTGGTACCTCCTTTTCCAGCCTCATCCCTCTTGACTCCTTCATACCTACCATGTGGTCCAGTCATACCAGACTATTTGCAGAACCTACAATTTGTTCTGCTTCTCGCCCTCTCCTCTCGCATGGTACAGGTTCCTGTGCCTGGCGGACCTCCACTTCTCATTCATCTGGCCAATTTTCTCTTCCTTAAGACTCAGCTCAGATACTTTCTCCTCTTGGAAGCCCCTGGCCTCATCTTAAGTTAGATGCCCTTCTTCTGTCCTCCTTTAGCATCCGGTACCTCCCTCTGACGGAGCTTTTCTCACAGTATGTGGGACTCACTGCCTCTCCTCTATGTCAGCACCTCTAGTGCAGGGGCTGCGTCTTAATTATCTTTGTAGGAGGTATTCAGACTGTGTTTGAATTAAGTAAAAAATACATACAAAGGATTGCAAAGTAATTATATTTAATTGTCAAGAAATCTTAATCTCTTTGGAGCATTTATAGTACCATTTGACTTATGTGAATGTTTAGATTTATTTTTCATAACAATGAAGTGACTAAAACAAGGAAACTTTCTATGAACTATTTAGTACAGACCAAAATCAGCACAGGTAAAAGGAGCACGAAGCAGAGTCCAGGGGAGACCAGAAACACGCTTCCAGCTGTCCTCTCCCACTGGAGTTATATGGACAACACTTAATTTTCCTAGAACTGGTGAGTGATAGCACATGTGGAAAATTGTCAACCAGAGCAGTTTACTTAAGCCTTGGTGTCCAGAGTTTTTGCTGGAGGTCGGTCATGTAGGCATGGAGCACCCCCGTGACTGATAGTTGCTCAGTGTCCAACCCCTGCAGAGGTCAGACTGGCCCAGGGTCCCCACCTGAATCACACTGTTAGCACAAACTGTTGGGTGTGACCCAAAGCCCCAGGTGAACTAAAATGCTCTTATTAGGCAAGATATTCCAAGGACTTAGAGTTTATGATCATTCTCTTTTTAATTTTTTGAAGGCCCTCCATACTGTAGCAATTTTTCTTCATTCCTTATGCTTTGAATTATATTCTTGATGTGCCTTAATATGGGTCATTTTTTCATTTATTGATACAGGAACTTTTTAGTAGATCCTTTTAATCTGAAGACTCTATGTCTGGGAAATATTCTCTTTCTCAAAATGGTTTCTTTCTTTTGTTTTCTTTTGAATTTCTGTCAGTCACACATTGAACCTTATGGATTGATTCTCTAATTCTTTTATCTCTTCTCTCCTATTGGTTATCACTTTTCCTTTTTAATCTGTTTCCCAGGAGACTCTTTTCTTATTTTCTTCCAACTCTCCTGTTAAATGTTTACTTGGCCTATCATTTTAAATTTCCAAGATAATTTTTTAGTATCTTGATCTTTCGTGTTGCCTCCTGTTTTTTTGAGTGCTATCTCTTATTCGGGGCTATTTATTGTTTCTGTAAAGTTGTCTTCTGTTTCCTCCATTGCTCTGTTTTATTCATGTTTCTTTGCTACTGTTAATTTGTTTTGGTTTCTATTTTTTGCATTGGGGACTTGCTTTAAATAGCTGGTGACCTTTGGTGTCCATTTATATTTAAGAACAAGACGGTAGAATGTGTGCATGGGCAGGGCTTGTGGCCTGGTGGCCCACAGTGGGTAATAAGGTAGCGAACTGGCTTTTTAATTTGGGGTTTCCTTATCTGTGGACCTTTTCTCTGCGGTCATTCAAGTAAATCATTCCAGAGATGAATCTTCCAATGTCTTTCTTGGAGTGAAATGTGAGAGGGAAGCCTGGTTGCTGGTGTTCTGGGAGAGCTGGCAGGCAAAGGAGGCTGGGATCTTACCGTCGGGTATGCAGACTTTCCTTCTGGTTTGTAACTATATCCCTGCCTTCTAGATTTCCCTTGTCTAAGTTTCTTTGGTTTACTTTGTCCAGAGAATACACATGCTAGTTGAGAAAGAAAAGTCACTTGGTTACATGGGAGCAGGGCCTGGATTCTGCTTACCAGGACTCCTGTAATACAGCTCCAGCCTAAACCCCTTCCTTCCGAGGGGCCTGTATGAGATTCTATGGTGTGAATGAACAGGTACTTGTTTCTTACTGGTATCTCCCTCTTTGGGCACTTAGGTTTCACTTTCTCTGTGCTCCTAAGAAGGTTACCATTCTACTATTCTCTGTTTTTAATATATAAATGTCTCCTTGTCTCTTATTCTCCTACTGTTCTTAAGGTGACCTCAGAGAGAGAAAGAAAGGAGGAGTCTTTACTATCTTAATACTGGAAGTGTCTTAGATATTGCCTTTAAAATTGAATTTGAAGGAGAATCTGTGTTTTAATTGTACAAGATCATTGTTGGATATTTGATAAATATCAGTGATAATGTTATTGTGGTATTTTCTTTCAGTTAAAAAAATCTAATATTGCTGTTAAATTGTATGTAAAGATTGTTTCTTTTTGATTGACAGGGTGGTGTTGGTATCCAACTACACAAAAACCTTGGATATTTTACAAGAAGTATGCAAGCGTCATGGATATGCTTGTACAAGACTTGATGGACAAACGCCAATCTCTCAAAGGCAGCAAATTGTTGATGGCTTTAATAGTAAATACTCTTCTGATTTTATTTTTTTGTTAAGTTCAAAAGCTGGTGGTGTGGGACTTAACCTTATTGGAGGGTCTCACTTAATTCTCTATGACATTGATTGGAATCCAGCCACTGATATCCAGGTAGGACTGTTTTATGCATTAAATAAACATTACAGAATGTCTGTTGGGGATACAATGGCTGCTGGGGATGTGAAGATGATGGTGTGTAATGACTGCTCATATTGAGCCCTTATTTTGTATCAGGCACTCTGCTAAGTGCTTTCCATCTGTTGAGTCTTCACAACAATCCTAAGTGTGGAAACTATAAGCCCTGTTTTACAGATTAATATATGGAATCTTGTTCTAGGTCTCATAGCTTGTAAGAGGCAGAGCCAGGATTCAAACCCAGTCATCTAATAAGCTCAAATTCACTGTGTAGTTGGGCCTTTAGAATGCTCATGACCATCAGGGGGAGAAAATAGAGTGTGACAAATGTTGTATGATCAATCTTTGTATAGGGTATAGTGAAGGTACAAAATTGGCTTATTTAGGAAAATATTTCAGAAGAAGCTTTTGGTTTCCTTTAGAATGTAGTCCATCCTCATGTGCTTTGAGATTTCTACCTAGAGATTTGCACCTCATATGGTACCTGTGTTAGGCGACCTGGAGACAACTCTCAGGTTCAGTGATTCACTAGGACTCACAGAATGGAAAAAACCAGCTGTATTCATAGCTAGGGTTTATTACAGTGAAAAGATACAGACATTTACAGCACAGGTAAAAGGTGCATAGAGCAGAGTCCAGGAGAGACCAGGAGCAAGCTTCCAGCTGTCCTCTCCCACTGGAGTTGTATGGACAGCATTTCATTTTCCTAGAACTGATGAGTGATAACACGTATGGAATATTGTCAACCAGGGAAGTTCACTGGAGCCTTGGTGTCCAGAGTTTTTGCTGGAGATCGGTCATGTAGGCATGGAGCACCCCCGTGACTGATAGGTGCTCAGTCTCCAACCCCTGCAGAGGTCAGACTGGCCCAGGGTCCCCACCTAAATCACACTGTTAGCATGAACTGTTGGGTGTGACCTAAAGCCCCAGGTGAACTAAGATGCTCTTCTCTGGCAGGATATTCTAGGGGCTTAGAGTTTGTCTTCTAGGAGCTGGTTGAAGGCCAGACTTTTCTTTGGAATGTGTGGGGTTTGGACATCAGCCTTTTCCTGTATAGTACCATTGGTAAGTCCTGAAGCCACAGGGATCTCCCTAGAGCCTGAGCTGATTAGAGGTATCCTAGGGATCCTTCGGAGTGAATCATTAACTACTTGGACTGAGAATAACCCCCCATGCCCTCACTATGCCTAGTTCTCTGCGTTCTTGCTGTCCAAACTCACTGTCCCATTTTCTGATGCAGACAGACCCCTCTCAGTGTTGTGTAGCACCTGCAGCTACCCTGTGGTACCACAGTGAGTGCTCATCCGTTCCTTTCTTTATCCCAGGAAGGAAATACGAAGCAGAAAATGCTTAGCTATGCCTGGGCTTTGTTGTTTTAAGCTATAAGTGAAATCTAGAATTCCCAGTCTTAAATGTATTAATGTAAGTTGCTTATGTGGAAAGGGTTCTTAGTTTCTGCTGTCCTCTCAGAATTCTCATTTATATTCTATAGGCAATGTCTAGAGTGTGGAGAGATGGTCAGAAACATCCTGTACATATTTACAGACTCCTAACCACAGGTAATGACCCTTTAGTGTGACAAAAAAAAGGTATTCCCTTTAAATAATTAAAAAAAATTTTTTTTGTTAATCTGTGCTTCAGTATTAGGAATACCGTTATGCTGTTAACCAGTATGCTAATAAACATATTTTACCCTACGAAAATAACAGATGTAGTTCCCTGTGACTATACTTCAATTAAAAAAAAAAAGTAAAAAAAAAACCCAGATGTAAAGATCTAAAGGAAATGTAATGATTGCTTTCTCTCCAGGTACAATAGAAGAAAAGATCTATCAAAGACAGATCAGCAAGCAAGGTCTTTCTGGGGCAGTTGTAGACCTAACCAAGACATCTGAACATATTCAGTTTTCAGTAGAGGAACTTAAAAATTTGTTTACATTACACGAAAATTCACATTGTGTTACTCATGACCTGCTTGACTGCAAATGCACAGGAGAAAATCGTACAGGTTAGTTGCATTCTTATTCTTTTATGATGGTAAAGTTAATTTGTCTGTCTTTAGGAGATGAAATGTTTTAATGTAGAATAACTAAAATATTTACCATTTGCATATATTAACTTTCTTTTTCTCTCAGGACATAGGGCAGCTGCCACATGGGTATTTGAGAAAATTTTAATTAGAAACTTATTCTACCAATTCCGCTTATTTCCGAATCAGTTATGAAAAATTTGACTTACTTGGTAAAATCTTTCAAATTCTGATAATAATGACTTCAGAATTAGAAAAATGTTTTTAATCCTTATTTCTATTTCACAAAAAACATACACTTGATAGAATAAGCCTACTGTTTTTTTAATTTTGTGTAGGACTTAATCCTAATGGGGTCGTACTTTCTGGGGCAGTTAGCTTGGGCCACCATATTTCTCAGTACTTCACGATCTGCTGGTGCTGCTTAAATGAAGCTGAAAGCGTCAACCCTCTAGAATTAACACCATTCAGATAGGAGCTGGCTCAGGAGAAGGAGTTGAGAGAGCAATGTCCAGTAGTTGGAAGTCACTTTATAAATTGTATGGAGATAGGTTTAAGAAGTGAAACTGTGCAAGACTGACACGGAAGAATTTATATTTATATGATCCACATTGATCTTCTGTATTGTATTTTTTCTGTTTTAATAATTTCTGCTTTTATTATCTCTTCTCTTTTTCCTTGTATTTGTCTATTTTTCTAGTTGTATCCTTAGCTTAATGATTTTTAGTCTTCTTTTCAAAAAATGGGTATTTAAGGCTGTACATTTTCCTCTAAGCTGAATCTCATAATGTATGCAGTCTTTTTATTATTCAGTTCTAAGTCTTTTTTATTTTCCATTATGATTTCTTCTTTGGCTTATGAGGTATTTAAAAGTATGTTTTAAAAGGTATTTTAGTTTTTGTTATTGTTTTGTTATTTAGTTTTGTTATTTAATTCTGGCTGCTGCACTATAGTCACAAATATGGTCCCCGTGATAATTGATTTCTTTAGTAGCTCTGGAGATTTGGTGAGTGGCCTGGTATGTGGTCACTTTGTAAATGTTTTTCTTGTGCCTGAAAACTATGTATAGTCTCTTAATTACTTCATTTAGAGTTCTGCTGTATTAGTCACATTTTCTGTTACCAAATCAATTTTTTCTTATTTTACAGATTTAAAAATTTACTAATTTAACTGATAAATTGGTAATATCATAGCTCAGCTACTTAAAAATACAAAATATATATGGTGAAATTTCTGCCCATAATACCCTGATCTGCCTGGTTTTTAGCCTTGCTATCCCATAAGAAACCATCAGGGTTAGTTTTTGTATATCCTTCTAGATATATTTTTATGCATGTGCAAGGTACCCTGAATATATATTCTTGCCCAGTTTTCTCCCCAATAAAGGGAGCATAACGTGTATAGTTCTGTTCATTTCTCATTTAACAGCATGGCTTGAAGTCTTTACATACCACTACAGAGTTTCCTCATTTTTTCTTTCCCTCAGCTCTAATCCTCCATTGTGTGAAAGACCATAGTTTATTTATCTGACCCCACAGCTATATAATTAGGTTCTTTCCAGTCAGTATATACCTTTATTCATACATATTTTCCATATATTCAAATATCTCTATGAGGTAAATTTTCAGTGTTGCTGGGTCAGAGAACACGAGCATTTGTAGATATTTTGACAGGTACTGCTAAAATGCCCTCCACTGGGGGTTGTAGCATTTATACTACTTGTCCACAGCTTTGCCAGTTTAGGATTATCAAGTGTTTGGGTTTTTGCCAGTCTGATAATTTAAAAAATAGTCTATCGGCTTAGTTTTAATTTAATTTTCTTTTCAGTGGAGTTGAGTATAAATTTTCCTATGGTTAAGAACTTTATTTCCTTTATGTGAACCGTCTGCTCAGATTATTTGGCCATTTTTCTGTTAATAACCTAAGTCGTTGTTAGACATTTCTGTTAATTGAAAGAAATATGTTAAAATCTTGTAGTATGACAGTGGGCTTGTCAGTTTCTCATTCTGTCAATTTTTGCTTTATATATTTTAAATCTTTGTGAAATCTTTTCATTGTTGTTTATTTTGTTACTTGCAGTGATTGCTTTATCTCTAACGTCTTTTGCTTTCATTTTGTCGTTAGTTGATCTATTACACTGACTTTCTTGTGGCTAGCATTTGTCTGGTACGTCTTTTTGCATTCTTACGCCTTAAATCTGTTCGTGCCCTTCAGCTTTAGGTAACTCTCTTGTAAACAGCAGGAGGCGGGGTTTTCTTTTTTATCCAATCTGATGTTCTCTTTTAACTATAGCCTTTAGTCTGTTTCCATTAATTATAATTATTTGTGTATTTTGATTCATTTCTGCTGTCTTTCTGTGTTCTTTTTCCTGTTTCCCCCACAAGGGGCTATTAGTAGTTAAGTCTCTCATTCTTAGACTTTTCAGTGTGTTTGTTTTGTCTCTCTCTTAGGTACTATCTTTGCTGGGTGTGCAGTTCTAGTTGAGAGGGTTGTTTTGTTTGTTTTGTTTTATTTTTTTGGCCCTTACTTTCAAGATACTATTCTTCTGTCTTCTAGATTCTCAAAGCAATCTTGTCATCTCTTTTCTTACAACCTCAGTTTTTGTATCTTCTGCTCTGTTTGGTTCTTCTCTAAATCTTCTAACTCCTTGTTAAACTCTCACTGTGTTCATTCTTTTCCCGAGTTTGTTTAGCACCTTTATGATTATTACCTTGAATCGTTTATTGGGTAGATTGCTTATCTCTGCTTCTCTTAGTTTTTCTTCTGGAGTTTTGTCTTGTTCCTTTGTTTGGAACATATTCCTTTGTCTTCTCATTTTGCCTAATGCTTTGTGTTTATTTCTATGTATTAAGTAGCTTGGGTTTTTCCCAGTCTTGGAGAAGTAACCTTATATAGGAGACATCCATTGGAGCCCATCAGAGCTGTATGCTCCAGGGTTGTTCCCTGTGTGGGCTGCATGGTCCCTTCTGTCGTGATGGGGCTGACTAATGCAGGTGCCCTGGACGGTGGGCTGGCCTGGCCTGGCTGACTGCCAGGCTCACCTCGTGTGCTGGTGCTGGCCTGCTGGTGGGTGGGGCTGGGTTTCTGCTTGTCTAGCTCTGGGCCCACGGTTCCCAGGACTGTGTTGGCCTGCTCGTGGGTGAATGAGCCCCTGGTTCTAATAGGCTAGAGGGAGGTCTCCACAAGGATGCTTGCTAGCACCAGTGTCCTGGTGGGAGGCCGAGCACCCAAATGGAGGTTCCCCTGGGGAATCCAGTTACCTTCTGCTTCTCCAGGAGGCTTTCCAAGATCAGCAAGTGAGTCTGACCCAAGTTCTTTTCAGATTCCTGCCTTGCCCTGGGACTTGGAGCGTGTGAGGTTTTACATGAGCCCTTTAAGTGTGGAGTCTCTGTTTCCTGTGGTCCCCCGGCTTTCCCATGGACAAGTCCCACTGGCCTTCAAAGCCAGACGGTCTGGCGGCTCATCTTCCCTATACAGGTGCCCCAGGCTACAGAGCTTGATGTGGGGCTCAGGCCCCGTGCTCTGTGGGGGGAGCCTCTGCATTTGTGATTACCCTCCCATCTGTGGGTCACCTACCCAGGGGTGTGGGTCTTAACTGCATCTCTGCCCCGCCTACCCATTTCACTGTTGTTCTTTCTTTTTATCTTTGGTTGTGGGGAATCTTTCCTGTTAGTCTCATGTCATTCTCTTAGATAGCTGTTCTATAAATATCTGTAATTTTGGCGTGCCTGTGGGAAATGGTGAGCTCAGGCTCTTCCTACTTTGGCACCGTGGCCACTCCCTCACCCTCAGCTCTTAATGAAACAGGTCAGCTTCTCCTGTTACACATGCTCATGGTCCCCTGTGTCTTAGCTTCATACCCTTAGCTCTGTTTGTAATACAGCTCCACATTTCCTTATCTTCAATTTTGAAATCTAAGAAGCTTGAAAGACCAAAGCTTTTTTTCCCCCTTCATAAATCTGCAACAGTCTTATTCAGTGCCAAAAACCTTAGTTGGATTTATGTGAATTTATCAATAGTCTTTTATCTATTTCATACAACTATTCATATGACTTGCACTATTCATATGACTTGCTGCAGAATATTAATGAGTTTGATTATGGAGTGTTATCCCACGTTGTTCCAATTATTTTCTGAATTTGGGAACATATCTGGCCCCAAAGGCTTTAAATAAGGGACTGTGGACCTGTAATAACACCCCTTTGGATGGTTATTTGTTGAATATATATTTCTTCCACTAGACTATAAGGTCCTTGAAGTCAGAGACCATTTTTCCTTTTGTTCACCATTTTGGTTCCCATTGCTCAAATCAGCACACAGTAAACACTTTATAAATATTCATAGAAGTAATGAATTAGTCGAATTTGTTTATTTTAACATGAACCATGGTGATCGAATGTAATAACTCACATAAACTCATTATATAATAAAAAATAGGATATTGAGTGACCTAAGTAAATTTTCTCATTATTTTACTTATTTCAGGTGATTCATTGGAAAAATTCCCCATCTCTAGAAATTGTCAGCTTGGTCCACAACAACAGAAGTCTAACTCCCTGAAACCTCTCTCCATGTCACAGCTGAAGCAATGGAAACATTTTTCTGGAGATCAGTTAAATCTTACAGATCCTTTTCTCACAAGAATAAGAGAAAATGTGTCATTCTTTTTTCAGAATATAACCAATCAAACTACTTCTATATAATGAAATACTACTTTATGACATTACCTTTTACCCTTCTTTAAAAAATCTAGTAAGTAAGTAGAATTTTGGGTAACAAATATATTTAATTATAACAAATATATTTTAATTATAATGTATTTTTGTTGCAAAATGTATCATACTTTTGATACAATAGTCAAAACTTTGAGTTGTTTTATTTTTGGTATATATTCTTAAATATTGAAACATTAAAAATATACTTCTATCATCCTATAGTTGTTTATTAATAATTCCATAATTGATACACTTTTATTAAGTACTTTCTAAGGAATTTTCTTAGGAAATATTAAAAAGTGGTAAGCCCAGTCTCTGTCTTTGGGAAATCTAATCTGATTAGGAATACTAGACATGGATGTGTGAGATGATTGAAAATTTTGATAAGTTTAAATTATAGCTCAAGGGAGAAAGAGAATCAGAGACTAGGATTACAAATCTGAAGATACTGGATGTAACAGTCACTGCAGGGCAGTTTGGGTGAGAATGGCCTGCAGGTTGTGGAGGGGAGGGAGGGATACTGGGCACTTCTAAGCCCGAGTTTCTAATCTGGGACCTCAGACTCCTGGGGCCTGACATGCAGCCTGTAAAGCCGTGCATGTCCACCAAGCATTGCTTGTACACTGGGTAATGGTTCACCTACCATTCTGTCAAGGGTTTCTGTAGTAATCTGGACACTAAAAACAGAGTTTTAATGTTCAGAGCAAGCTTTAGAAGAATGAGGTCTGCAGAGAGAAAGGAGTTACTCATCCAGTCTCCAATGGGGCTTCTGTGATCAGCTTTTGCTTCCTTTTAGGAAAATTTCTTTTAGACTGAATATAGTCTTGAGGCGTCAAGTAAAGAATCAGTTACATATCATCAAACCTGAGTTCTTTAGCTATGTAGTGCCAAATGTAGCATACAAATGTAGTGTGCGTTTGTACATCTGGGGTTCATGAACTGGCAGTTTGGGGACCAGATTTGTCAATGAAGAAGCAGTAAACTAATAAAAAGCAAAAATGGTGTTGCTTGGCCCTATGTATACAGAAAACTTTTTAAAAAAATTTTTTTTAACTTTTTTTTTATTGAGTTATAGTCATTTTACAATGTTGTGTCAAATTCCAGTGTAGAGCAGTTTTTCAGTTATATATGAACATACATACATTCATTGTCACATTCTCTTTTGCTGTGAGCCACCACAAGATCCTGTATGTATTTCCCTGTGCTACACAGTACAATCTTATTTATCTATTCTACATTTTGAAATCCTAGTTCCTTCCCTCCCCCCACCCCCTTGGCAACTACAAGTTTGTATTCTGTGTCTATGAGTCTGTGTTTTGTATGTATGTATGTATGTATTTTTTAGATTCCACGTATGAGCGATCTCATATGGTATTTTTCTTTCTCTTTCTGGCTTACTTCACTTAGAATGACATTCTCCAGGGCCATCCATGTTGCTGCAAATGATGTTATATTTTCGGCTTTTATGGCTGAATAGTATTCCATTGTATAAATATACCACATCTTCTTTATCCAGTCATCTGTTGATGGACATTTAGGCTGTTTCCATGTCTTGGCTATTGTAATAGTGCTGCTATGAACATTGGGGTGCAGGTGTCATCCTAAAGTAGGGTTCCTTCTGGATATATGCCCAGGAGCGGGATTCCTGGGTCATATGGTAAGTCTATTCCTAGTCTTTTGAGGAATCTCTATACTGTTTTCCACAGTGGCTGCACCAAACTGCATTCCCACCAGCAGTGTAGGAGGGTTCCCTTTCCTCCACAGCCTCTCCAGCATTTGTCATTTGTGGATTTTTGAATGATGGCCATTCTGACTGGTGTGAGGTGATACCTCATTGTAGTTTTGATTTGCATTTCTCTGATAATTAGTGATATTGAGTATTTTTTCATGTGCCTATTGATCATTTGTATTTCTTGGAGAATTGCTTGTTTAGGTCTTCTGCCCATTTTTGGATTGGGTTGTTTGTGTTTTTCTTATTAAGTCGTATGAGCTGCTTACATATTCTGGAGATCAAGCCTTTGTCGGTTTCATTTGCAAAAATTTTCTCCCATTCTGTAGGTTGTCTTTTTGTTTACTTATGGTTTCCTTTGCTGTGCAGAAGCTTGTAAGTTTAATTAGGTTCCATTTGTTTGTTCTTGCTTTTATTTCTATTGCTTGGGTAGACGCCCTAGGAGAGCATTTTTGAGCCTTCACACTTCTTGATCACTCCCAACCCAAAGCTATTGGCCTCTGTTTCCCAACACTCAAGGCCTCTATCCCAGTGACACCCTGGTTGACAAATGCAATGAACTCTTTTCAGTCTTTATTTTGGCTTCTGTTTACGTTAGGTATCGGTGAACTTCTTGAAACTTCCTTAATTTTGATTAAATGATTAAATTAATTTGCCATTCCACAAGTATTTTTTGATATTGTCTTAGAGGTTACACACATCACAATAAAATAGGCAAAATTTCTGCCCGCATTGTGCTTTCATTCCAGCACCGTGAGGACAATATGCATATGTAATATTGCACGTGGTGAAAAGTGCTATGAAGGAAAATAAGCAGAGGAAGGGAGATCTTAAACTAAGTGGGGATGGGGGTTGCTATTTATATGGGTTGGGCTTATGCAGAGACCTGAAAAAAGTGAGGTGGAGAACCATGACATTCTCTGGAAAAACTGTTCCAGGCAGAAGGAACCTCAGGTGCCAAGGTCCTGAGTCAGGTGAAGTGGGGTTTGACATATTCAAGGAGCAGCCAGAGGCCATGTGGAGACAGTAAGAAGTGCAGTAAGAGAAGAGGTGAGAGGGGTAATGGGAGTGGCGGAGATCAGGTGTTATGGGGCATTGAAGACCCTTTTGAGGGCTTTAGCTTTTACTCTGAGGGAGATAGAAAACCACTGGGAATTGAGCCAAGGAAAGACACGATCTGAGCTGCTCCGTGATGAAAACAGACTGTGGTGGAACGTGGAATGGAAACAGTGAGATGAGTTAGGGGGCTGTTGCCTTAATCCAGTCAAGAGGTGTTGGTGATTTAGACCAAGCAGTGGCAGTGCAGTGCCAAGGAGTGGTTGGATTCTGCATATTTTTGAAGGCAGAGCCAACAAGATACCTGAATGGATTGAATGTCAGGTGTAAGAAAAAGAGATGATATTAGAATCATTTGGAATGATCCAAGGTTTTGGGCCTGAGCCGAAGGAGAAATGGAGTTGCCAGTCCCCTTGAGAGGGGAAGACTGTGAGAGGAGAGGTTGTGGGGGGATGTACAAGTCCAGTTTTGATTATGTTGAGTTTGATGTGCTTATTAGACATCCCGTGGAAATGTCAAACAAAGCAGCTTGGTATTTGAGTTGAGCTCAGAAGCATGGTCAAGGCTGGAGATAAATTTGGGATTTGTCAGCATAAATGGTATTTTTAAAAGTCATGAGATTGAATGATATTAGCTAAGCAGTAATTGCAAAAGATATAAAACAAGTATGATAGTGATAAAAATAATGGCGAACATTTATTAAGTGTTTTATTTCTGTGTTCTGAATGCTAAGCATTAGCAACCTATCAGATAAGGTTAGCATTGTTGTAGATGAACTGAGTTCTCCCATCTGTTCAATGATATGTCCAAGGCAGTTTTGAAACTTAAAGGAAATATGGCCAGCGAGTTAGAGATATATTATCTTGACTGCCTGCATCAGAATTCCTCTTAGTCTTTTTTTAAATTGAAGTATAGTCAGTTACAGTGTGTCCATTTCTCCTGTACAGCATAATGTTTCAATCATACATATACATATATATATATTCGTTTTCATATTCTTTTTCATTATAAGTTACTACAAGGTGTTGAATATAATTCCCTGTGCTATACCGAAGAAATTTGTTTTTATCTATTTTATATATAATTTGTAAATCTCAAACTCCCAATTTATCCCTTCTCATCCCCTCCCGCCCCTGTAACCATGTTTGTTTACTATGTCTGTGAGTCTGTTTCTGTTTCGTAGATGATTTCATTAGTGTCTCCTTTTTTCTTTTTTCTTTTTTTTTTTTCGATTCCACATATGAGTGATATCATATGGTATTTTTTGTTTTCTGGCTTACTTCACTTAGAATGACCATCTCCAGATTCATCCATGTGGATACAAATTGTGTTATTTTAGCTTTATTTAGAAAAACACCTATTAAAACTTTGGTGAGCCTCTCAAGACCTTGGGTATTGGTTGCTGTCAGAGTGTAAAAGGGGAAGTAAACTTTGGAATTTTGGAGACAATCTGAGAGGGAAGGATGAGAGAGAAAAATGAGAATATGGAGGGAGACTGGGTCTGGGTTAGATAAGAGAAACTCCCTGTGATGGGAACCAGGGAGGGCATTTCAATTACAATTCTTCTCCATTTCGTTGTTTGCTACGTAGTATGCCAGGAACCCTCCCTTCATCTCTGCCCCGCCCTGAAGTCTTGCTGAAATTTCAGAAGAGGCTGAGCTTTGTTAGGGAATTAATGTGACCCAGGACAAAGGCAGCATGCATGACCCAGGAGCCCAGAGGCTGAGAGGCACAGATGATGGTCAGTCCTTGGAAGAGAGGAAGGCTTTTGAACTGAAAGGCCGGGGACTTGTAGGAGTTCAGACTCATTGAATCCAGGTGTTAAAGGGTACCCAGTTAACATCAGGGTTGCGTATAAAAAGCACCTGTTCCTGTGATAGATGCTCAGGTTATAGGAGTTCCCTTCTTGTGTCCGTTATCTATGCTCCTGGTCTCTAGCTCCGCTAGGTGGCACTTAGCACATTGTTTGTAACTTTATTTACCCGCCCCACTCTCACTCTAGGCTGAATTCTTTGAGGCAGGGATTTTGTCTTATTCATCCCAGTAACTCAGGACCTTGTGTGGTCCCTGGTACAAAACAGCTCCTTTTAAGTAAGAAATGAATGAATGAACAAATGAACGAATGAATGAGATGCTTCACCTTTTTCCCCTTAACTGCCACGATCAGATTCCCTGCTCAGAAATCTCAGTTTCAAGGTATTTTTTAGGCCAACTGCTGAGCGTGGAGCTGTGCTGGACACTGACGAAGGCAGAGTCAGCAGGTTTTTCTTGCCTTCCGGCAGGATAGAGACATCCCTTTTTGCTTCTGTGGTTTCTATCAATCTGCTGCATGAGCTGCCAAAAGCTGTCAGCGCGACGGATATTACTAGAGTCACATACATAATTCATTTCTAATTACACAGACACACCTTTGACACATCTTCATGTGAAAATCTTCTTGCTCTAAATGACAACGTAAATGCATTTGAATCGCGTTCTCATTAGGCCTGAATCACTAATGATGAATTAAGACATGAGCTGCTCTTTTCTGCAGAATTCAGCTTCCCTACAGCCTATCCATCCATTTAACACGGTATATGATAAAGGAACAAGTCAAAACCCCCTGCTGTCACCTTGTTTGAGTGGTGCATTCGTGGCCTACATCACATTGCCTGGCAGCTTTGTGTTTGTAATATTAACGTTGGCAAGATTGAAATTCTGTGACTTGCGACAAACAATATGTATAATCAGCAGGTGGCACTGTTTCTCTGAGTTGGTTCCAAATTAGTATATTGGGTCCTAGAGGGGTTTGTAGACATGATATTTTTGTTGTTGAAGGAATAACTCAACAAAGGCATATTATTTTCTCGCACCCTGTGTGATACAGGTATTTTTTGGTTTAGACTAGTTTCGTGTGGCACTTTTCTATAGCTGGCCTGTGTTCTTTGCTTTAAGCCATTACAAACTTCCATCCCTAAGGATCCTTTGTTGTCCACAAAATCAATACCAATTCAGAAGAAACTAAAAAAAAAAAACCTCATTGACACAGGATGGTTTGTTGGAGTTTGTTCCACCTACTTGAAAACCCGAAGTGTTAAATGTAATTTAATTGTCATAAAAAGTTTTAGATTTATTTAAAAAAATGATAAATCATTTTGAATAAGAGATAATGAAAATCCAACAAAGCAGGCCAAACAAACAATTCCTTTATTTTTATTTTTTGAGGAAATGCCAGCAAATACTAAAGACATTTTTGAGTAGTATTAAATTCATATACCCGCACGGGTGGGGACATAGCATGGGATGAGAGGCAAGGCCAGTTCAACATCTTGTCCCTCATCTTTCCTGTTGTCTTTATTTTTGTTTTCATGGAAGTATTTGGTATGCGTAGATGTTTAGACCGTCACAGAACAGTACAGAAATGATGTTTTACGGTTGATGCAGGTGACCTGATTGCACTGCCCATTCTGCTCAGATTGACAATCAAACTCACAAGACACACCCAGCTTTAGATTTACTCATATACAGGATGGGTAGCAAGAAAGCATGTATTGCAAAAGCAGAGCAGAAGTTTCCTGACTCCAGGCAAGGCTTCCAAATGTCCCAGTCCCTCCGCACTTGGGGTGCACGTGGTCGTGTGAGGCAGGACTGAGTGGGTGTTGACAACCTCGGTTATGGGGAGCCATCAGCTCTGGGGTCCTTCGGCCTTTGTGCCTTGGTAAGTTTGGGAGATAAAGAGTAAATTTGGAGGCCAAAATATCCCTTTCATTATCAGTAACAGCTTAGTTGATGGACTTGGCTTAGTTGAGGTCTGGTACCCAAGTGAACTTAATGCTGAGCTCTGTCCTAGGTGTGAGGAAATGCTCCCCTTGGAGAGCTTTCTGATGTGCAGGTGTGAGGAGAGCCTGTGTTTTCTACAAATAGACTCAAGGCTCTTTTCAAAGAAGAAAGAGTTGGAAATTTTTTTTTCATTGAGATAAAATGTAACATAACATAAAATTTACCGTTAAACATAATTTATGGGGGTGAAGTTCAGACAACACAAAGGTAATCATTTAAAGCAAACAATTCAGTGGCATTTATTCCAAATGTTGCCGATCCATCACCACTGTCTTATTCTAGAACGTTTTCGTCACCCCAGAAAGGAACACTGTGCATGTAAGGATTTACTCCCAGTGCTGGGGTAGGTAGACTGTTAACCATTATGGGCCCTTCCTCTTCTGCTCTGCGTCGCTGGCAAGGAGGAAGGAGGGTGACTGCACACCTGGGGTCCTGGGGGGAAGTCCTCAGGGCGGCTGTGGGAGGAACGGAGGGACGAGGTGGGACTGTGTGCTGAGCAGGGCTTCTGTCTGCCTGCTCGGGTCCCTCAGGCCACCTCCCAGCTGTCAACAAACTGAAATTCCAGTGGTTTCTAGCGCAGGTTTATTTTAACTTTCTGTTTATACTAGTCAGAATTGTCTTGAGAGACAGAAGAAACAGAATCAATCCGGGATCAGTCTGTTGTCTATATGCCTGTCTATCCATCTAGCCTTCTACCTACCTGTCTTAAGGAGCTGACTCACGATTTTGGGGCCTGGCAAGGCACGTCGAAATCTGTGTGGCAAGTCCACATCCTGGAGATGCAGGCAGAGTCTCTATGTTGCAGTTCTGAGGCAGAATTTCTTCTTAGGAACCTTAGTTTTTGCTCTTAATGCCACCAGTTCTACCATGTTATGGAAGGTAACCTACTTAAGGCCAACTGACTGCAAATGTTAATCATATCTAAAATACACCTTCATGGCAACCTCCAGGCCAGACCTTTACTAAACAGCTGGGTACCACAGCCTCGCCAGCTTGACACAAAACTCACCACCACGCCATTCATGCTTATTGTTTTTAGTCAGTAGCACCTTGTGTAGTATTTACTGTGTGCTAAGGACTTTTCTAAGTGCTGTATAAATATTAGCTCATTTAATGTATTTATGCCTATTAATGAGGGTCCATTATGTGTGTACATGCATATAAATCTTAGTGTATGAATATTGATCTTGACTTGGGAGGTTGGTCCCCAAATATGTGGCCCCCACCCCAGCTCATCTACTTTGTGTTCACCCTTAATTGCTTTCTGTTCACTCTTTCACGTGGACTTACTGAGTGTCCTATTCCTGGGCTGCACCTCTCCCTGCCCCCGCATTCCTAAACTCTCTGCTGTGGCTTTGATTGTCAGAGAATTCAAAATAACAGGAGCGAACATGAGGCAGAAGTTTATTTCTTAGGTAAAAGTCTGGATTGGTAGTGCAGGTGGCCTGGTAATTTCAGCCATCAGGGACCCATGTCCCGGCTTGCTGCGGCTCCTCTGTTCTTGCTAAGAAGGTTCCACCTTGGAGTCCTGCAGCCAGGCTCTAGCAATGGTCCCTGCATTTCAGCAGACAGGGAGGAGGAGGACAAGCCCCTCACTTGAGGGCCACTCTCGAAACTGCATCCCCTTGGCCAAAACCCATCACATTCCTCGGTGGAGATATTCCTGACAGTTGTACCAATCAAATAAGTCAGTCCTTCCACGGAGCAAAGGGAGGCAGGAGTTAATTAACTGAGCTCCCTTCCCTGGAGTGGTGGGGAAGAGGCACAGCCTCCTGATAATGGTCAGGCAGCAGATCTTAAAGACACATGGAGAGCCATTCTCTAGACAATCGGGGATGATGGGGAGTGTGGTACCCGATAAGATTTGAAAAACTAGTTTGTAAAAGGGCTTTGTAAAGAAGGCTGATGTACATAGAAGATTTTTTTTGTTTTGGCATTGTTGGATTTATTTTCAAGGTTTGGACGGAGTGTGATTACTTATATGATTGCTATTTAATCTGTCATAATGAGAACAGCAGTAATGCTAACAGCGTCTGGCTTATAGCAGCGCTTGGAAATGTTAACACAGTAATGACTGTTTTCTGCTGTTAGCTATAACCATTGCAATAGGGTGTCACATTAACCTTTATTCTCTGAATCCTGTTTTATATTTTAAAATTCAGTCACTGGCAAGGCCGACACTGCCAGCTTTATTATACAAAACCAGTAGCTCTTACCTTTTGCCCTTCAGTCATTCACTCCCTCCGCACCATTGGAAGAAATCATCAAGGAGAAACTTCTCGCTTTCTTTCTTTTATTTTTTTTCTCATTAACTTTCTTATTGAATGAAAGATTCTTTAAATTCTATAGTGCTTTACAATTTTCAAAAGTTTCACACACACGATTTCCCATAATAACCCGTTTTTAAGTCCCCTACCCCTACCTCGACACCTCTTCCCTCTCCCAACTAGTAGCAACTGGTTTGTTCTCTGTGTCTGTGAGTCTGCTTCTTTTTTGATTTATTCGCTATTTTGTTACATGTTTTTTTTTTAGATTGAAATTCTTGTTTCCTTCATGAGACCTCATTCAACATGGTCAGGATGGAAACGTAGCCCATACTTTCCCCCAGGGTTGGCTTTGGAAATCAGCTTCTCATTCAGTGGCCAGCAGAAAATGTAGCACTCGGGCCGTTGCGGGTGACGTTTTTCCTTTCTTCCTAAACTTTATGCTCTCTTCTACTCGAGGGCGAAGCTAACGCTCATGGGTACTCCAGGGTCTGCAGGCTGTGAGGAGGGGCCCACGGCTCTGACATCCCAGCTGGAATAAAGGACTTTGCCCATCCCACTCGTGGGCTCACTCTTACAGTTGATGATGAGTTCCTGGAGAGGAGAGGAGGGAAGGTAGGAAGGGTGGGCAAGTGTGAGAGAGCAAGAGGGAGCTGACTGTGTGGGTCTCAACAGGTGACAGTTCAGGTCCCAGTCTATGGGCTACTTTATAAGACTGGGCTATGATCCACTCCCTGAACATTTGGTTTAAGCCTGTGGTGCCTGGGGGTGTCTGTGGAAGCCCCTGTGACAATATCCAGGGTGATGAAGACACGGTACCTAATACTGGGGTATCCACTTTGAATCACTTGGTAATTTTGCTCTTACCACCAAAGGAAAACATTACTTTTCCCCTCCAAACCTCATTCTTCTCTCACTGAGACTGTAAGTCAAGGTCCTGACATGCCTCCCTCAGGCAGACCCGATCTGGCCCCATTATTTTTATGACCTCATCTCCCCTCGCTGACTACACTCCATGCCCCCATCCTCCATTTGCTGATTGGGAACTTGAAGGAAGAAGTAGCCAATGGTATCTGACATTTTCTATGGAAACAAGGAGGAATGAGGGACAGGAAGAAGCCATGGGGTGGGGGGGGCACCAAGACTTTCTTTGTAGTACAGGCACTGAAAAGATTGCTTCTGCAGTCATTTACACACATGGTCATGTTGTTGCTAGAGACAAAATTCTTAGGTGTGGCTATACCTTGCAAGGTAATTAAGAAAGAACTACATGATTGAGAAGGTTGACCAGATGCCAAAGAGCATTGATGCTTATTTTTTTCTTATACACTAAGACCCACTATTGATTATGAAGAACTAGAGCCTTAGAAAACATAATAAACAATAAAGGAGGCTCTGGTGCCTGTGTACAGAGATGGGATGGAGATCAGTAGCCAGAGTTTTCTACCACTTGCCAATAATGACCCACGACCCTCTGTAAAACTCTCTAGTCCAGTAAAATTAGTTTAAGAAGCAAACCCTGTGAATTCCCCCCTGGTTCTGGGACTCACTCACCTTCAGCATTCAGCTTCCATGCAGCAACTTAATCTCCAAAGTGCAGAAAAGCCTTTGGAGATCCTTGGTTAGGAAGCATTTGTAGACACGGAAATAATTAACATATAATTTAACACTCGATGAGATAGCAAATCCAGAATAATTACTGTTCAGATAGAAAGGGAGATATAATGAGACTCTGGTTACAGGATAATATTTTATAAAGATACCCACGTGAGACTTATCCCTGAGGCACAGACTCTCCAGTCACTCCCTCTGCAGCAAAGTAGACCTTTGACATCTCTGGTTTCCCCAGCTCCTGGCTCCACGAAGCTTTAAGACAAGGCTAGATGGGAATTCACATTGTCCCATTTCATACTGCACGGAAGCTCTCAGTGTGATATCCAGGGGATCAGTCTCAACCAGTGTCAAGCAAGGAAGTTCTGTGGCTTTGGTTACTGTCTTGGACTAGACGAGAAATCATTTCCACGAATTGCACTGGGGAGCAACCCTCATGGTTATGCTCCACCATGAATATATTTAATAGTGTCGCCTGACAGGAACAAATAATGGACAGCTGCTTTATTTCTCTGAAGTTCACCAAAAGAAGGGAATTTCAAAGCTTAGAGAGAAATCACATGTACCTGCATCTTATAAGAAATATTACCGTGGAAACACCACTTCTGTTATCCGTTGGGAAGAAAGCTGTTATCAGGAGTTAGAACGTCCAGTGGACCTAATGGTTTGCATAATTCTAAGCCTATCAAGGACTCCACTTTTTAAAAATGATGCTTGCAGCACTTTTGTACCTATTCCAAGGGAGCCAGACCCTTAAAATTAATTGGACAAATATAAAGTGAGCTTCAGTGCAGTGTGGTGGTCAGAGCTCTGGCGTGGGAGTCTGCACTCTCGAGGTTCTAATCGGAACTCACCCACGGACTTGGCTTCTGATCATATGGAAGTCACTTAAATGTTGCCCTTTCTGGTCATAATCATTTATTTATTGCTTTTATTGTTTGCTTACTTAGCAATGCTAGATGTTCTCTAAATGCTTTAAAGTCATTATTTAATTTATTCATTTTGACAGTCCTTAGATAGACATATTATTGTCTCCATTTTACAGAGAAAGAAACGTTACACCCAGAAAAGTTAAATACTTCCCTAGAGCACAGTGCTAGTTAGTAGGAGACACTGGACCTAATCCCAGGGAGCTGCGGCTTTGGAACACCCCTGTATGTGCCAGCCTTAAACTTTGAAGCTAAATGAAAATTTAAGGAATGTCTAGTTGTGCCATCCAGCCTTGATGGATTGGGGGCCTCTCCCTAAAGTGATATCAGGATGACTTGTGCTCAAAGTAAGATTCATTTACCTGAAAAATGATTTCAAAAAAGCAAGAATGTAGGAGCTTATGAAGAAAAACAGAAGTAGCAATAGAAGACAAGGGAAAAGGTTAGGCCTTTTTGTAAAAGAAAAAAAAAGGTTATAGATAGTAGATTTAAAAAAATTGTTACTGAAGATACCCATGAAAGAGATTTGTTATTCGATAATAATTACTTATACCGATTAGAGAATTTGGTGGGCAAGAAATATCTGTAGATGAGTTGGAAACAAAGCCAAAGGCAAAGGGGAAAATGGTGTTATGTGAGCATGACCTGCAGGTGGCAGCAACAGATCACAATTGCCCCTCATCATGTTAGGCATTCTAGGCACGTCTTAAAACGCAGAGCTTCCTGTTTTTATAAGATTTCAAACCACAGGCTGCTGTTAAGATAGCTGTAGAAACTGGCAAATCATTCTAGCTATCAATATGACTGACAGGATTATTTTCTAGAACATTTTCTATTACCAAGTTTACATTTATTCCCCCCCCCCCCCCGTAGGTTGTGGGGATAGAAGGGGATGGGTGTTAAATTACAAATTAAGTGAAAAGTGTGTAAACTTTAAAAAAAAACCGATGGAATAGACCGTTGAAATCAATAACACCTTAGTTATTAACCTCTGATTTTGTTGTAAGACAAATAAATGTTTAATAAGCTGACTTTTGCACAGAATGAAAGATCTGTTGTTTCACTGAGAATGTTTTGAGAGACCTCCAGTAACGTTTCAGTTCTGTTTCATAAAAATTGTTAAGGACTTCTTTGACTGTCAGATGGCCTTGAAGACATGGAAACATTAGTGTGTATTCCATAAGAAGTAGAAGATAAATGAATGTTTTAAGTGTTCTGTTTTTGCCTGAGGAAGTGCTCATAACGAGAAATGGATAATTTCTGCAGTTTCTGAGCTTTGACGATGGCCAACCTCAGGTCACCAGCAGGAACTGTCTCACTGCCATCAGTGTCCTTGGAGGCCCAGGTGAAGAAGGTTCACGCGGTCAGACAGGGATGCTTTGACCTGGACATTGCTTTCTCTCTGAATGGCTTAGCCCCACACACCTCGCTCCTTCTGAGCCTGGTGTCTGATGCTGGAGAACTGCTAAGGAGGAGGAGACAGAAGCACCACGCTTTTTATTAGCACTGGGTCAGCAGACCGCATCCAGGCTCCACGAATGGAAGGAACAAATGCTGAGGCTTAGAGGACGCTGAGGACCTTGAAGATCTGCCCATAAGTTGGATCTGGATGGAGCCCTTTGACAGGAGATACGTGAGTGACCTGGAAGGACACATTAAGCTTTCAATCATTCCTATACCCAGAGATATTGATGGCACCACGCAGGTGCTCGATACCTGTGAATTTAAGGAGGAAATGAATGGATAAGACACATAATATAATGCAAGAGAGAACGCCCTTCATTTCTTCGGTCAGGAGCTCTAGGTCTATTTTATTCATTTACTCATTCAGTTGCCATACGTTATTTGAGCACAGTCTATATTCTAGTTTTTCTGTTAAGCATCGATTAATTTTGTTATTTTCATTTGCTTATATCATTTCTGCAGATTCTGCCATCTGTAATTTTCGTGTGAAGAATGAGTCAGGAATCTAAATCTTTAAAAAATAGTTGGCCAGTTGTAACAACACTTAAATAATCCATTCCCGCCCCCCCCCCCCCATATTGATGTGATATGTCACTCACATCCTGTAGGTTTGTTTCTGAACTTTTTATGTTTTCTCTGTATCTGTCTGCTCTTGAACTTAGACACAGTATTTCAATTACAATGGATTTACAAGGTTTATTAATATTTAGTGCATCAGACTCCCCTATAGTACCCTTCTTCTTCAATATTTCTCTGGTTGTTCCATGTCAATTATTTTTCTGGGTAAATCTTAAAATTATTTTGCCAACTCATTTGAGGGGGAAATGATATACTTACAGTATTTGTCGAGAGATATGAGATGTCTCTCTGTATATTAGTGTCTTCTTTTGTGCTCCTAGGGAATGTTGTGCTGTCGGCTCCTTTAATTAGTTCACTTCTCTGCTCAAAAGTCACCTCCTCATAGTGGCTTTCCTAACCTGCTTTTTAAATAGTACGTGACCCTCATGACTTTATTTTGCTTTATTTTTCCTTTTACCACTTACTATCTGACATAAATAGTATTTTGTATTTATGTGATGTGTCTCCCCCAGAGGCCCATAAACTTTGTGTGAGGGGAGCCTCGGCTGTCCGTCCCCTGCTGTGCCCTGGTCTGCAGCAGTGCCCAGTGCATTCTGCAGGCACATTTGTGGCGTGAACTGTACCCACTACCCATCTCTTTCAAATCTCAGCATTTTGCCATATTTGTTACCGATTTTTCTAAAAGAAAGAAAACAATACAGACACTGTTGAAGCCTGTTCTCTGTCTCTAATTCTGTTCCTCTTCTCTCTTCAAGTCAAAATTTGAAATTGAACATTTTTATAAACGTTCATATGCTTTTACTTCATATTTATATAACATAAACACTATGCAGAACTATTTGCTCTTATTTTTTAAATTTCATGGTAAATATGTATATAAAATAAGTAAATATATATATGTATATATATGAATGTGTATATATATATGTTTGCAAACTGTCTCTTTTCACACAAAAAATATGTTTTAGGGAATGACTCATGCTGACATATGTATTGCTTGTTCTTTCATTTTAACATTGGGTTAACAAATCTATTCTCTTTAAGGTGAATATTTAGGCTGTAACTCTTCTGCAATTACATGCGTTCCTGCACTGAAAATACTAGTACATGTTAGAAGTAGATTGGCTGCATGTCTCCATCTGTATTAGCTGCTGCCAGCCTGCCCTGGAGCGGAGGTGTACCCAGCAGGGTATGAGAACTCCTGTTGCCCCACATCCCTGTCAACACTTGGCACAGACAGTCAGGCAGTCTGTTCAGGCTGCTGTAACAAAATGCTGTAGATCAGGTGGCTTGTAAACAACACAAACTTATTTCTCATAGTTCCGGCAGCTGGGAGTTGGAGATCAGGTGCCAGCACGGTTGATTTCTGTGAGGGGCCTCTTTGGGGTTGGGGACTCCTGACTGACTGCTCATTGCGCCCTCACGTGGTGGACAGCAACTCTGTGTGGTCTCTTTGATAAGGGATAAGGGCACTAATCCCACTTTTAAGGGCTCCATCCCTATGACCTAATCACCTCAAGGGCTCTACTTCCTAATACGGGGTTCAAATGTCAACAGATAAATTTTGGGGGATACTAATACCCAGTCCGTGGCACAGACTTCAAAGTTTCAAGTCTAATCAATGTTAACTGAAATCCTTTTTTCAAAAAATTTAAAAAAAATGTTTTTTTCCCCTTAATAAAGGCACTGGGGATTGAACCCAAGACCAAGAACATGCTCCACCACTGAGCTATACCCGTGACCCCCTAACTGACATCTTGTTTCATTTTTGAGTTTCCTTATTACCTGTTAGAATAGATATGTTTTCATGTTTTATAGGACGTTGAATTTCCTTTTCTGTAAATTGCCTGTTTATTATGTTGTCCAGTTTCTTATTGTTTTTCTTTCTCTTACTGATATACAAGATTTAAAATACTCAGGTCGATTTAATTAATATTAATATTTATTTAATATTAGTCTAATATTTAATATTTTGGTTGGTTACTAATCCTTTGTCAGTTGTATGAGTTACAAGTGTATCTTCTAACAATCTCTGCTCCTCTATGTAATTTCTCCATGCATAGAATTCTTAAATTTTAAAGTAGCCAGATTTATTTATATTTTCTTTTAGAGTATGTGATATTTTTTTTGTTTGCTTATTTGCTCATTTATTGAAGAAATTCTTTCTTGCCCTGAAGTCCAAAAGAGATTCTATAATTTCTCCTAAAGTTTTAAGTTTTACGTTTTACATTTAGATCTTTAATTTACCTGAAATTTATTTAATTTACCAAGTGATACTAAATAGAAATCTATGTATTTTTTTCTGATTGCATAGTTAATTGTCTCAATAATATTTGTGGAACAAATTTGTCCCTTTGATGCTGGAATGTAATTTCACCTTGGTCATAGTTCAGGTTTCCACAGTTGCATGGATAAGTTCTGCATTTTGTATTCTTTTTTATTGGTTTGTTAGCTTAACTGAAGACATACTACATTCTTTTAGTTAATATAACTTTGTAATAGTTCTCGACATGTGAATGGAAAACTCCCCCACTTGGCTTAAAATTTATACCCACTTGTTATTAATCTTTTGCCCTTTTCCATTCATTTCAGTTTCAGCTTGTAAAACTACACTGAGTCATTGACATTGTTTTTTGGTTGCTTATTTTCTGTTTAGTCCCATTTTAATAGTAATACAAATGTATTAAGAAAAATTTGAAAAGAATTGGACTGGATCTTATCAGTCCAGAAAAGCACTGTATTTTCTTGGATTCTGTTTTCTATGCTAAATCCTTAACTTTTTAGTAACAAGCATGGGTCTCTCTTCTTGTCTGGGACAGTTTTTTCTCCCTGTCCCCCTCTCTCTGTGCTCTTGTCCCTCACCCTCTTCCTTTTCTTCTTTCTGCTGCAGTCAGTCTTTTTGAACATCTTCTAACAGCTCAGCCCCTTTCTAAGTTACATTTAGAAATCCCAGTTTGCAGCTACTTAAATACAGTCTTTCTAAAAATGGCCCACATCCATCTTCATCCCTAAATCTTAGCTGTGAAGTTTTGTTCCTTTGAGCTGACATAATCTTTAGGCTGTGTTTTGTGCCTAAGTCTTTCCCCAAAATCTTAAGTAAACAATGTTCTGAGACTCCTTACATCTTGCATGAATGCTTATTCATTTTCTCTGGATGAGTAAGGTAAATTTTTTTCTCATCTGAGATGCTGTAATTCTCTTTTTTGGTGTGGAGGGCTGTTGGTAGGCCTGTTAGCTGGACACACCCATAAAATGCTGTAAAAGAAAGCTTAAAATGTCTATTTTGCTTAAAATGTCAATGGGGTCATTTTGTGTTCTAGGATTTTCTGTACAGGCCAGTGTTAATATTTTCTACCTCCAGTAAATAAAAAATAAAAAATAAATTAACTCATGTTTGGAGCACACTTTATAATGTAGATAAAATCCATGGAAACCTGGAAACATAAGCAAATCCTGGCGAGATGTTTTTAGACAATACCAAGCTTGAATTTTGCGGGGGGTTTGGGGAGTGTGCTGTGCTGGAGGTGAGCCCTTCTCCCAGGATTCAGAGCATCACTTGCTTCTACTGAGAACTCTGAGTGCTCTGATAATTAGATTGGCTCAGGTTCATTCTGTCTCAGAGAGGATTTCAGTGTTTCCCTTGGAACGAATCCCCTTATATCCAGAACAGAGTCTAATTTTCTCCTTCTTGCAGCATTGCCACAGTGCATTCCTTCACCACTGACCCAGGTTGGAAATTTCAAGGTGCTGTGCCATCAGCCACAGTTTGAGAAGCATGCCGTGAGCAGAAATCTTGGTCAACAGAGATCTTGTTATTCAGGCCCTGAGCCAGCAAAGCTGGTTAATTAATACCTGTGTAAGGAACTTTGATGGTTCTTGGACTAGCGAGGCCTCTGCTATTAAGAAAAAGAATGAGATTTAAGTTTAACGTTGATGAATAGGCTGCTTGTTCCTCCTTCCATCCCAGACCCTGTGAGACACACGCCATTAGAGGATGGTGCCCCGAAGCCCTTTCTGTTGCTTTCATCCAGTTTTCCTAGTTACACGTATGCACTCACATGTCTTCATCATTAAGGACTTGGTCACCTGGGTCACTGTCTTTTTCCTCAATATTACTTCTGTCACCAGGCTAATATTCAGTGTCAGTTTATACAAACTTTTCTTTTTAAAATTAAAAAAAAATACTTTAACTTACAAAAAAGTATGTAGTACAATATTGTAATAACTACCTCTGTATATATCACACAACTCTGCGTTATAACATCTTGTTGTGTTTGCTTTAGATGTTTTTTTTCTAAAAAGTTTTTTTGAGAGTAATTAGGTTTATTTCTTTTTTTAATGGAGGTACTGGGGATTGAACCCTGGACCTTGCAGTCTACCACTGAGCTATACCCTCCCCCTCTAGATGGTTTTTCATTAAGAAATAAAATCTAACAAATACAGTGATCCTTACTCTGACCTCATTCCTCTTCCTAGAAATAATTAATATCCTAAATTTGTCCATAAACTTTTTACAGTATTGTTTTCTGGTCTGTAAAACTTTATACAAGTGTTACAGTCCTGTGAGTATTCTTTCAACTCTACATATTAAAAAAAAACTATCCATGCTGATATAGGTTTTAATTTTAATTGCTGAATAGTATTCATAGAATGAACACACCACATTTATTTTTCTCCTATTGATGAATATTTAGGTGGTTTCCATTGGTTTTTTTTTGCTCGTATAACCAGTGCTCCCAAATCTGTTCTTGTGCATGTCTCTTTGTACTCATGAGCAAGACTTTGTCTAGAAATGGAATTGCTCAGCCATAAGCTATTCCATTCTTATGGGAAAATTACTCTACAGAGTGGTTTTTGCCAATCTCCATGGGAGTGCAGCTGTGTCTGACTGCAAGTGGAACTGAGTGTATTGTGATGTTTTTATTGACTATTTAGACTTTTCCCTCTGAGAACTTTGCACATTGACTTTCTGCTTTTCTTATTTTGGGGGGATACGAATTCTTTACATAGTCTGAATACTAATCTTTTGCCAGTTGCGTAGCAAGGATCTTCTTTGAAGCAGTTTGTGTTGTCATTCTGTTATTAGAGTGTTTTGATGTACAGAGGTTTTTAAATTCAGTCTTTCCTTATGGTTTTACGTCTTGTGTTTTGGTTAAAAAATCCTTTCTTACCCTAAAGTCGTAGGTACATTTTTCTATATTTTAGTTTAAAAGCTTTAATGTTTTCCTTCTCACATTTAAGTGTTTACTCGACCTGAAATTTGTTTTTGTGGCTGTTGTTTAATAGGGATCTAATTTCACTTTTCTCCCCTCATGGATCACCACTTGGTCCAACACTATTTACTGACTAGTTGATACCTTCCCCTTGATTTTTAGTGCTGTCTTTGAAAACATCAAGTTCTTATATTTATGGCTCTGTTTCTGGGCTCTCTGTGATCCGTCATTGATACACCTGGCTGTCCCTGCACCAGTCCTAAGCTGTATTAATCACTATGGCTTAATCCAAATGTGTTCTTCAAAATGCTTCGGCTATTTTTGGCCCTTTGCTTTTCCTATAAATTTGAGAATTAGCTTGTCAAGATGCACAGAGAGCATTCTTGGCATTTTGATTGGACTTTCACTGACTTTTCTAGATTTATTTTGGGAGACTTGATCTTTTGATGACTTGGGGGCTTCCCATCTTGGAACATCACATACTTTTCCATTTATTTAATCCTTCAGTAAAGCTTTGTGTCCTTCAATAATGTTCTGTGACCTTTTTCCATAAGAATATTGCACATAAACTGTAGATTTAGTCCTTGGCATAGGTGGTAATAATTGTTTGTGAAAAACAGAATATTTAAAATTACTATGGCTGCTTGTTTGTTGCTGGTCCCTAGAAAAGTAACTGATTTGTGCCTGCTGGTCTCATATTTCAGTAACTCGCTGAACTCAGGTAGTTTGTAAGTTCTCTTAGACTGTCTGCTCACTCCTCATCTGTGAGTAATGACAGTCTTGTTATTCATTTGTGACCCTTATATATTTTTTTTCTTGTTTTACTGCATTAACAAGGTCTTCCAGTGCAATGTACCATCGGTGATAATGGGCGTCCTTTACTTTAAAGGGAATATATCTGACATTTACCACTGAATGAGATGTGAGATACAGGAACTTGGTGATTCCCATTCTCATATTAAGGATATTCTTTTCTATTCTTATTTTGCTATGATTTAAAAAATTGTCAATGGGTTTTCAGTTATAGCGAATGCATTCCTATTAACTATTGAAAGAATCACATAACTTTCTGTGCTTTGTTAATAAGGTAAATTATATTAATAAATTTTCTGATATTAGACCATATCAATATTATAGAATAAATAGAGTTTAGTCAAGGGGAATTTTTTTATATACTCAGATTTTAAGAAATACTTTTTAGGACTTTTTCATTTATGTTCATAAATGAAATTAGCCTATAATTTTCCTTTTTCATACTCTCCTTAGTTCATTTTGGTATAATGGTTATATTACCTTTACCTTTATTAAGTGAACTGTGGAATTTGTCTTTTCTTTGCTCAGGGACGTAAGACTGAGATTGTCTATTCTTTGAGTATTTGCTAGAACTTTAGCTTTGGTGTGTGTGTGTGTGTGTGTGTGTGTGTGTGTATAAGAGGGGTAGAGTTTTAAAACACTGAAACACTTTCTTTAATGGTTATAGGTTTATTTAGGTTTAAAAAAGTTTCTCCTTAAGTCTGTTTTGGTAAGTAAAATTTTTCTAAAAGTGTTATTTTCAAATATATTGGCATAAAATTGTATATTTCTTACAATTAATATCTACTTTCTTTATAGTTATGTCCCCTTTTTCATTCTTAGTATGCTTATTTTTTACTTTTCTTTTTTTCTTGATAAATCTTGCTAGAGCCCGTCTACTTTATTACTTTTTTTTGGTCAAGGTGTCTTACTGAAGTCATTGTTGTAAGTATTGCTGAGTTAATTACTGAGGTACAGTACACATACAGAAAACTACACATATATAAAATGTACAATTTGATGAGTTCTGACACACGTATATAACCATGCAACTGTAACCACAATCAAAGTGATGACCCTGTTTATTAATTATAAGAAATATGCAAGTTTATGCCAACTAAGTCCTAGGTATGCATGTCTCTTCTGAGATGGCTTTGGACAATTTCCCTGAAATGCTTGCATGGAAAGTGCTTCCTCGTTGCTAGCTGGCTTCTCCTCACCACCTAGAGCACCTCGCTCACAGGGGCCATAAGAGGAAGGGGTTTGAGGTTGAACGAGCACTAGCTGGTGCTAAGTCTGCGTCTGGGCAGAGATGGGGCTTAATCCCGGTCTGCTCCACTCCAAAGCCCAGATCTCAGGCACCGATTCATATGGTCCTGAGGGCCTGGCACCGGTGCTCAGTGCACACTGGGGAGCCACGCTCTGGTGCGCAGCCCACCTCAGTCACTCTCCCTCACGTCACACATTACTTTTCTTCATAGTATCCAGGGTTACACACTATTATCTCATCTGTGTACTTGTGTGTTTATTGTCTGTTTGTCTCACTGGGACATAAACTCCATGAGATCAGTGGCCTTGTGCATCTCTCTTCCACACTGTATGCTCAACGTCTGGGATCGTCCCTGGGCCTCATTCATAGTACCAGTAAACATCTGTTGAATAAATGAGTAAACAAGTATTAGCTGAATGAAGAAATTAAAACACTTCTGGATTAAGATAGTTCAAAGCTTCAAGAACTCATACAGAAAAAGGTCTATAACAGAGTCTGCAGTGTGGGAAACAATGAGTCCAAATAATCTTGAAAACACATTTGTGTTTTGCACAAATCATGCATTACATTAAGCTCATTTTCTATCAAAATGGTCAGTATTTCAAATCCCCAGTGCAAACCACAGTTCCTGAGCCAGAGTTATTATCCTTCTCTATAGCAATTATAATAAGGTTGCAGTCTAAAACAGAACTACTTGAGAATTCTCTTTATCAATGTGTCAATCAAAAAGTCATAGCACAGATAATTTGGGAATCAACAGACATCTAAAGAACAGTGGTAGCTTCTTTTTCCAGTGGAGAAATGTAAATTTTGCCCCTTCATGGATAATTCATCTTAACTTAGAAATCATCAGGGAATCAAAATAAGGAGAGATGTTCATTTCTAGACTATGAATCACATGAGAGAATTGCAGACCCTGTTTTATATCTTTTCACACTGCTCTGCTTGAAAGATGATTTCATTTTTTTATCCTCATTTCACATTGGACTAGCATGATTAAAATTCAAAATAACAAGTTTGTTTTCTTAAATTACATAATTGTTATTGAGGAAGAAATGCAGACTACATGAAGTTATTGTCTGAGGTAAATATTTGAGGTTAAAAATGTCTTTTGTTTTCTGCTCTTCTATTAAGTACAGCAAAAAAAATCCTCAAAATAACCACAATTAGTGTTTCCTTTGGGAATGGTTCACTTGCCTGTTGACTTTCCAAGCATCCCACAAGCCTCTGTTTCTTTTTATTTTGGTTAACAAAGTTTCCAGATCATCAGCCAGTATTGTGCTGACTTTTAAGAATATACTTCCAGTATCAATTTATTTACATCGCTGTCAAATAAATGTGTTGGGACAACTGACTGACTACCTGGAGAAAAATGAGATACCTCACACTTTACAGCAAAATAAATTCCCGGGGAACCAGAAATTTAAGCAGGAAAAAAAAAAAACCCACGAAGTACAAGAAAAAAATATAGGGAATTTCCACTTCTTGTAATAGTATCTCAGGTACTACAATTGACTTTCCTGCTAAGAACAACAAGGAAGAATATTTTTAAACACAGTTACCATAGGACCCAACTATCTACTCCTAGCTATTTGCCAAAGAGGAATAGAAGTATGTGTCCGCACAGAGACTTTCACATGAATGTTCATAGCAGTTTTATTTGTAAGTCAAAAACTGGGAACAATCCAAATGTCCATCAACAGTACGATGTTTGAGTACAATGTGTAGTAACAGAAAAGCTATTCCCACTGATTAATAAATATTAGTTGAACATCCATTCCAGGCCAGGCTCCTTTATACATGTTACCGCATTTACCACTCCCCAGCATTCGGTAAGACAGGCACTGTTACTACGCTTTTCCAGAGGAGAAAACAGAAGCTCAAACAGATGGAGCAGTCTGTGCAGGTCAACAGCTGGGAAGTGGTGGAGCTGGGTTCCAACCTGATATAAATAATAGGCAGCGATAAGCATTTTATTTACATAGTCAATGTCTGTTAAATTAAACAACCCTATGAATTATTATATGTTACTTTTGCCCAGTTTACAGACAAGGAATTTGGAACTTGGAGAGTTGTTCATGGCATACAACCAGGTGGCGGGACAGTTGTTTGAGCCCTTCCTCTGACTGTGCTCCCCTTGACAGCGAGACAGGTGTCAGGGCAGGGGAGAGGCAGTCCAGGACGCCAAGGAGCAGCCTGTGGTGCGAAGTGACAGATTCCAGGGGTCTCAGCCGCCTGGTTACAGGTTTGTTTATAACCATAACAATATAGGATATATATAAATAGCTGGGTATGCTTTAGCTAAATGTTCAGTAAATTTGCTTTTAATCATATCCATAGATCATGAGTATTACATCATCTCCGAGAACTTCTACATATAAAGGTCCAATGAAGGAACAATGGTAAGAGATTAGATGGGTCTGATGTAAATCCTCTGCAGCCTCGCAGCCCTGGTGCCCTCATCACAGGTGCCCTGGCTGACGGAGACCCCCAGACTCGATCTTCTTTGTCTCCTTAGAAGTATGACGTTAATAGAATATTTTTCCAGCCTGTTCTTGAAACCTGCCGTGGCCGTTCCTCCTCATTATCCTCCCTACGCCCCTCTGAGTCATCTCACCTGAAGGTCTTAGAGCTCTGCTTTATTTCAGGAGCTGCGGGCAAACACGTAGCTAAATAATGGTTTTATTCTTCCCTGATCTCATAAATGTAGAATTGTGACTCAGTTACATTTTCCAGAGATCCAGCATTATGCTCATGCGTCCAGACAAGGAGTCAGACACATAAACAGTGCGGAGTTGCTAAGCAATGTAATTGCACTGTATTAATCGCGGCAATGGCACCCGTGCTCTTGGCGCCGTGATGGGGGGGTGGTTTCCAAGCTAAAGTCCCGAGGGCACAGGGACAGGGAGGTACAGAAGGGTCACACATGTGTCTTTTGGCTTGAACCCCATATTCTCCTCCCCAAATCCCTTTGTATTGATTTCACACTTTGTAATCAGGGGTGGAATATGATGTGTAAGAGTGGGAGAGGGGGCTGATGATCTGTTGAATGCTGAGTATGTCTGTTAGCTGAGATATCAACACATTTGGGCTTTACTTGTGTGTGTGTATGTGTGTGTGCGCGCATATGAAATACTTCAATTCTACAAACACCCACAGCTAACTTCTACTGGTTCTTTAGTTTTTCCATTTAAATATCACCTTTTTTCCGAAAAGCCACCCAAGACTGGGTTAGGTGTCTCCTGGTATGAATATTTGTTGTTGTTCTTTCTGGTTATTATCATCCAAACCCCCTGCTGAATTTGGGGAAGGAGTCCCTTAAGTGTAGTATTTGTCGGAAGTTTTACTCCTCTTTCCATGGAGGAATCTGAATGAGGGGCGATTTCTCTCCCACCCCCTGGTAGTCCAAGTATCATCCAATCAGATTCTATTTCCTGGAATTTTGGCTCATGAGCGACTGCTAAAAAGGCAAAGAGATGGTGAGAATTCATTTTCTGTTCCCAGTGGCAGGTGTAGCTACCTCCTAGGAGGGTGGTTCCTCCCACCTGGCATTTGAAGCCATCTCGGGTCCTTTGCATCTGTTGAGCTTGCTCCTCCAGTCCTTTTAGAGCCTGTAAGTCTCCTATAACCTCCACACCCCCAGCCCCCACCGCTTCTCCCATTGTCCTCCAGGAAATCTTTCTACCTACATCAGGCAGAATTATTTCCCAAGCTTGACCCAGGAACCCTGAATGAGCCACTCTCCCTTGAACTCACAGAGTCTTTGTGTTCGTTACGGCTGTCCTAACAAATTATCACAAATTTTTGTGGATTAAAACAAAGGAATTTATTCTCTCACAGTTCTAGAAGCCCCAAGTCCCAAACCAGTGTCACGGGGCCAAAATCAAAGTGTTGGCAGGGCCACGCTCCCTCCAGAGACTCTAAGGGAGAACCTTCTTGCTTCTACTGGCTTCCAGCCTCTGCTGACCGCCATCATTCCTCGGCGTGTGGATTGTGGCTGCATCGCTCCATTCTCTGCATCTGTGATCACACTGTCTTCTCCTCTCCTGTGTGTGTCTAATCTCCCTCTGCCTCCCTTTTATGAGGATACATGTGACTGCATTTAGAGTCCACCCAGATAATCTAGAATGATCTCCTCATCTTGAGATCCTTAACTTCATCACATCTGCAAAGAGCCTTTTTTGCCGTGTAAGTTAATATCCACGGCTGGGTCCTGGATATCTCTTGGGGGCCATTTTCGGCCTATCGTGGTAACTTCAGTTTGCTCCTGTCGTTCTGGTGGTCAGTTTACTTGTCCAACTCCCTTACTAGATTGTGAACTCCTGGAGCTCAGAAGTGCTTGTCTTCCCTGTCATTTATTCCTAGTGCCAGGCTTCTGGTAGGCAGGCAAATATAGTCATTGAATGAATCAACTAACAGGTTCACCCAAGATGCAGTCATTATTGCATCTTTTTTTTCCAGCACAAAGTTTGAAATTTAAAAATTTAGTGACAAACTTTCTCTTGTAATAGGCTTAATATCAGCATTATCTCTCTATTTAGTTGGGTTAATTTTGCTTTCAAACCTCTAATGGTGCTCCTTACCATAGGACCAAATCGACAGACGTGAAGCGTGTGCATCCCCATTCAACTCTCAGGGCAGACATTGCTAATCGATCATGACCCTTTTCCTCAAAAGCCCAAACACTGCCTTAGAATCCTTGACGTAGTGTTCCAGCCAGCTGCTCCCTATTGAGCAAAGTTGGCCTGCAAGTTAAAAATTTCACATCATCATACTTAGAAGAGAAAAAACCCAGCCTCCTCAGTCTGGTCCCACCTTGCTGAGCCACTTTCTCTCTCATTATTTCCCTCTATTTCAACCAGGATATCTCCACTCTAAGTTCCTGCATGGTCTTCTCCTCTCTCTCCTACCCTTCAGTTTCCACGTCAAACAGGAGAGCATTTTCTTTAACCTTGACACATATAATCACTTCTTTTCATGCTGCCAAATGCAGTTTGTTTTCTCCAATTATAATCAGCACCTACTTACCCCAGGAAGTCTCCTTCGCTTACTCCATCATACAGTCATTTAATTTATTGTCCCTCCCCAAAATGCAGTATGTTAAACACTTCATTTCTTTTCTGGGTTTCTCAGAGGAGACTCTCATGACCTGCCAAAAGCTTCTATCGATTGCCAAATGGTGCCGATATGGCCCCCAGCTACATTAGGTCTGGTTAGAGGACTGTTCCAAGAATGTGTGGTTCTGACCAACTGGAACGTGAACTCTACTTCTGGGCCAAGTTGGGAGGATCCACAAGACTTTACCCTCCCAACATGGTGATTTCAATGGCAAAGTGAGTGATAAGACTTTCAATAAAGTGGAGTAATCAGTAATCAATACCCTCCTTCTGTGCCTTCAGCATGGAGAATACAGCAAATGTTTCCCACGATGTTTTCTACTACATTACGTGCCACAAAACCCACTTAACCTTGGAGAAACAACAGTGTGCAAAAAAAAAAAAATTATTAAGCTGTTGTCTTTCTTCAGTTATGGGTTCTGGTTGTCAGATATATAATGTTAAACAGCCACAGATCATAATGTACCATCTTTCATCCAGGAAGATAAGCCAAAAGCTGGACATATTGCTTCAACCTTCTTTATGAAATAAGCATGTTTTGAAGGTGCATGATTAGACTTATTTTTTTAATCACCGAAGTCTGCTCTAGTTTGGATTTAGTTATTCCTTTCTTTTCGGTAATGGTTAAGATCTCTGGGATGAATTCTGATAGATTAACATAGTCAGACTGTGCTGGACATGGCTGGTGATGGAAATCTAGGCTGCAAGAACGCTCCCTCATCCAATGTCAGAGTTTGAGTGTGTATTTCTTGAAATCTCGGGAAGTAAAACTGGGGTCATGAGAGGCACATTGTGTCCTTTTTTCAGTGTATGGAAGACGTCACAAGGGCCTTTTATCATCAGGCTTCTCTCTGGCTGCTATATTTGGAGCAGCCTCATCTGATGTCCACAGATGGTCAGCCATGGCTAACCTGTCCCAGCTCCAGACCATCTCCTCCCTTTCTTCCCCTTTCCAGCTTTTGTCTCCACATCTTTGGCTTGAGAGCCCCAGCAGTCATGAATCCATCCCTCTTTCTCCTCCCACACTAACCACAAGTAAGACAATGCATGAAAAAAGCTTTTTATATTTTTGCAAAGAGTTTAGAAAATTCTTTACCCTCTCACTATTGGAAAGAGTGAATGAATGTACTTTTGTATCGATTTCTAAAGTGTTTGATTTTTGTTTTAAGTTGGCTCATTTTATGTTGCGTTCCCTTGTGAATTCAACTTCCCTGACTCAGGAAGGAGCATCCCATAAAAAGTGGAAAGATTGTCCATTGTTGTCCCCAGGCCTCCAGAAGAATAGAGACTTAGCTAACCCAGCGTGGGTAACTTTGCCTTTCTCTTGCTCCTCTTTTGGAGACATTGTTGATGAGGGAAAAAATGATCAAAATGAAGATGACCATGGGACGAAAGAGAGGCAGATGTGAACCCTGGGGCTGGGTTGCCACCTTGAGCAACAGAGCAGGACAGGACTCTTTAAATGCCTTGCCTAATATGGCAGGATCATGTTAAAAGGATATAATGCTTCCTAAACAGTTTTGTTGTTTAGAGATAGTCAGAATCTCTAACATAATTGAGATGTCTCTTGAGAGTAAGTAAGAATTTAAGGGGAAAAATTAAAAGGAAAATCCTATTATGTAGATATTTGCAGTTAACTTCACTGCCAGTATCTTTCAGGGGGAGGAGGCAACCTTGAGCTCCTGCAACTAACAGTCCCCAAAGCAGCTTCCAGAATCCCATTTCTGCTCGTCCTCCAGGCCAGAAGCAGAGCAATTAGCAATCAGGTCCCTGCTGTATTATTCACTTTGCAGCATCAAAATATGGAAGCGTTGCTCCTGTTTTGGTTGTTTGCCAGCACACAATGCCAACCATCTGATATTTATGCTAAGTGGGATTCCTGAGAGGAGTATCAGTGGGGGCAGCTTACCAGCAAGACAGATTGTGGGGCGGCCTCTCGGCTACAGTAAATGGGCCACGTTCCTCGGATGCCTGGAATTTCACTCCCGGTTGCAACATCATATAAACATCTCCTGGTTAGGGCTTTGGGGCAGACAAGCAACAATGATTAGTGTTTCTAACCAATAAGCCTTAATTTGAGAAAGGTTATTTTTTCCCCTATTACCCGGTTTCAGAAAGGCAAGGATGTTCTCAGAGAAAAGCCTTTACCTAGCAAGTGCTGGCTGCACACATGAAGGCATGGCGAGAGATAAGACCTTTCCAGGGCGGGAGACTCTCATTGTTTGCAGAGTGTTCTAGGACATCTCAACCTTTAATATGCTCACCAATTTCAAACCACAATCATAGTTCTGTGGTGGGGCCTCAGATTCTGATTTTTTTTAAAGTGTTTTATGTTTTTTCCCCCAGCATAAGCACATATGCATTTACTATTCTTTTTGTTCTTTGGGTTTTTTTTTTTTTTTTTGGTGGTAGGGGGGGCAGTAATTAGGTTTATTTATTTATTTACATTTTTAAAAAAATGGAGGTACTGGAGATTGACCCCAGGACCTCAGGCATGCTAGGCATGTGCTCTACCACTGAGCTATACCCTTCCCCAGATTCTGGTTTTTCAGTCAGCTTTTCGAGGATGGCCGATGCTACTGGTGCCATGGACCACTCTGAGGAACAAACACTTGTATCAGATTTTCATGTCAGGGCTGGCAAGGTATGTGTGAGAACCAGTTGGAAACTGAATCACTCTGCTGTACACCAGAAATTAACACAACATGGTAAACCAACCATACTTCAATTAACAAAAAAAGAACCAATTGGAGGAAATCCTTTCAGGAAATACATTCCCCCACAAGGACTATCAAACTGGGGATAATAAGGAGCTTGTGCATTTTTTGTCGTTATTGAAGCATAGTTAGTTTATAATGTTGTATTAGTTTCTGATGTACAGCACAGTGATTCAGTTTTATACATATATATATACCCTTTGGTATTCTTTTTCATTACAGGCTATTACAAGGTATTGAATATAGTTCCCTGTGCTGTACAGTAGGACCTTGTTGTTTCTCTATTTTCTATATAGTAGTTAGTTGCAAATAACAGACTCCCAATTTATCCCTTCCCACCCCCTTCCCCCACTGGTAATCATTAAGTTTGTTTTCTAGGTCTGTGAGTCTGTTTCTGTTTTGTAAATAAGTTCATTTGCATTATTTTTTTTTAGATTCCACATATAAGTGATATCATACGGTATTTTTCTTTCTCTTTCTGGCTTATTTCACTTAGTATGACAATTTCCAGGTCCATCCATGTTGCTGCAAATGGCACTATTTTATTCTTTTTTATGGATGAGTAGTGTTCCATTTTGTATCTTCTTTATCCAGTCATCTATCAATGGACATTTAGGTTGCTTCCATGTCTTGGCTATTATAAATAGTGCTGCTATAAACCCTGGGGTGCATGTATCTTTTTGAATTATGTGTATTTTTAAAAGCATTATTGAGACATAATTCACGTGCCATAAAATTCATAATTTTAAGTGTACTACTCAATAGTTATTAGTATCAGTTGTGCAACCATCACCACAATCTAATTTTAAATAATTTCCACCAGTCCAAAAAGAAACAGTCTCTTTTGCCATCATTCCCCATTCCCACTTCCCAGCCCTAGGCAACTACTCACCTACTCCTGGTCTCTGTGGACTTGTCTTCTCTCAACCTTTCATATAAATGGAATGATCCAATATGTGGTCTTTTGTATCTGCCTCCTTTCACTTAAAATGATGTTTTGAGGTTCGTCCATGTCAGAGCATGTTTCAGGACTTTGTTCCTTTTTATAGTCACATGTACTTCCAAAAAGTTCAGGGTGATTCCACGGCTTCCTGGTTGAAGGTCACTGTATAAATACTATATTCTTTTAGAAAGTATTACCATTGTTCTTCAAAATGAGGAAGCAAGGAGGCCAAACAACTCCTGATAATTGCAACCAATCTCTTTTGACTGCAGACCCAAGGCTCTTCCTTGATGCTCACTCTATGAACCCAGTAGGTAACAGATCTGAGGTCACCTCGGGCATAAAGCACTCTTCCAAAGTACACCAGAATGCAACTGGGGTGCCTTTGTACCAGGCTTACCAAAGGGTGGCATGCAAAGAAACACTTCCAGCTTCAAGGAAACCTTGAAGAGGGATTTAAATCATTACTGAACTCCTGGGATGGAGCACATTACACTGCATGATACATCGTGAAGAAACTCCTCTTGGAGTGTCACGTCTCCTCCAAATTGCACCACGTACACCCGCCGCGCCCTCCCCCCGGATCTCCCTGGGTCTTCACCCTCCCTCATCCTGTTCCCTCAGACTCTGGCTCGTGGTGGCTGGCTTGCTTTCTGCTTCCTTCTCCAGGAAGGATTATTTCCTTTGGTCTGTAGTCTTGCCGTTTGAATGCAAGTCAACTTAGTCACTGAGAGCTATTCTCTCCCCCCTCCACCTATGCCTTTTCTCACTTCTCTTGCAGTGGCGCTAGGAACATGGGAGGGTAGAGAAGGCCACGGCCAGTTTGGAAGATTTTCTGGCCTGGTCTACAGGTGCTGGGGGTGTGTGCTCTGGGCGACCAGTCCACCTTCTGAAGAGGCTTCCAGGGAGCCAGGTGTCAATGGCACCTGGTTGATATCCAGTCAAAGGAGAGATAAAAAGCCATCCTTTTCATTTTAAATTTTTTTACTGAAGTATATTCAGTTTACAGTGTGTCAATTTCTGGTGCACAGCATGTTTCAGTCATACATATACATTCATATATTCCTTTTCATATTCTTTTTTCATTATAGGTTACTACAAAATATTGAATATAGTTCCCTGTGCTCTATAGAAGAAACTTGTCTATCCATCCATTCATCCTCTCCTTGCCTGCTCCTCCTTGGCTTGTTGCCTTCCCAGGCTCCTATCCCCAATTTCAGGCCAGAATCAACCTTCTGGGTAAAGGTCTAGTGACAAAACAGCTCCCTAAAGAACCTGGATCCTTTTATCATTTAATAGTTCCTCTTGCACCCGAGTCTGATAGTTTTCCTGCTCTTCTGGACATGCGCAGAGTGTCTCTTGCAATTTAGGCTGTCACATGCTGAGCATGGAGCACAGCAACTTGGCAATTCAGCAGTATGGTGTCTCTGACCTCTGCTTTGCCCGTGACCTGAGTGCTTCTCCCTGCCCTGAACCCCTGCCCTTATTTAAAAAGCCAGAAAGAGAAAGAAAAATACCATATGAGATCGCTCATACGTGGAACCTAAAAAAAAAAAAAAAAAAAAAGAAAAAAAAAGAACATAAATACAAAACAGAAACAGACTCATAGACATAGAACGCAAACTTGTAGTTGCGAAGGGGGAAGAGGGTGGGAAGGGACAGACTGGGATTTTAAAATGTAGAAGAGAGAAACAAGATTATACTGTATAGCACAGGGAAATATATACAAGATCTTGTGGTAGCTCACAGTGAAAAAGAATGTGACAATGAATATATGTATGTTTATGTATAATTGAAAAATTGTGCTCTACTCTGGAAACTGACACAACATTGTAAACTGACTATAACTCAATTAAAAAAAAAAGTAAAAAAAAAAAATGAAGACCTTCCTGCTTAGAACCTCAGGGTCCCAAAAAGACAGAATTGGAAGGGTCTTTAGAACTTACCTGCTTTAACACCCTCATATTTTTCAGGTGAGGAAACAGACCCTCAGGGGTGAAGTGTCTGGAAATTGTCAACATTTTAGCTCCGTGTGTGTGTGTTTATGTGTGTTTAGTTTGTGTGAGAAACAGAGGGCAAGAAGACAAAGAGAATAGATTCCATAGAAAGTTGAGAGCAGAAAAAGATATTTTGGAAACTGGGGAAATACTAGCATTTGAAATGGAGGTAAATTCCCAGCTGCCTCTGCTGCCCTCACCACCTGGATCAAAACAGTGATGAGAAAACTAACGTGTTATGCTGGTGTTCTGTGAGTCATGTGTCAGAATTTTTAGGGAGGGAAAGGTCTGGGGTAGCTTCTGGAAACCACTTGTCCAGCACACTCCTGGCACGGGGCAGGTGCTGAATAAACATTCATTGATGGATTCAAGTAGGATTATAATAGACAGCCATGCTTAGGGTGTAAAAGCAACCTTAAGAGGCATGTGCAAAATTACGAGGCTGCCGTTTCTGCCTTTGGTTTGCAGGTCTCAGTGGGTACCCGCCCCGGTCGTGAACATCACCCTGTCTTCTCCTGTCCCTCGTACTGGTCTTTGAAGCTTCCCACTAGCAAAGAGACTAGAAGTGTCCACCTGCAATAAACCCAGTTGAATTCAATTCTGCAACAATGACATTCTGAGAGCTCCCTTCTTATTCTTTCCCGGAAAATAGAACTCGAGGGGAATAGAAAGAGAGCCAGGGAACATTACGTCTTGCAGGTCTGATGTCTAGTTTTTGTTTAGTCATAGCAACTAGTAGTAACAGTGCTTTACAGCTTGCAGGACAATCTCACATACATTTTCCCATTCAATTACCTCAATAACCCTGTCAAGCCGGGGTGCTTCAGAGCAAGCCTCGGGCTGCCCGTGCCCAGGCCCGTGCCTGGTTTTCTGCCTGCTCTTGAGTTCTTTCAGCCCTGGCCACCCAGTGAGGTTTCCTGCTTGATTTACCCCAGGTCGCTGACAGGGCCAGTCCTCGGCGCGTCTTCTGGGTCAGCACAGCCTTGGGCAGAGCTCCCCTTGGGGTTCGGGGGCCCACACCCCTCACTTTCCTTGGGAGATATTCTGTGCTCAGAGCCCATGACTCATAAGTGACAGGAAGTTCTTGGCATGCTCCCTGCAGACTGAAAGAAAATTAATAGCCCAGAAGATGTGTTTGGGGAAGGAGAAGGACACGGGCAATGACAGCAGAGTTCGTGGCTGGAAAACACCTGCTGGAGCCCTGGGAGGGCGGGCCCGGGCCTGGGTCCCGCAGAGTTGGCGGGTGCTGCACAGCGCTGGGGAGCAGGCAGGTCTGCGCGGGCATCTCAGGCGCTCCTCCACCTCGTGGTGCTTGCACCTCTCCCTCCGAGGCAGGTGCTCTGGACTTTGGCACATCCCCTGCGCGTCTCTCCTTAAACAGCCCTCCTCAAAACGCTGTTGTGGGTTTGCTCCCTCTCCTCATGATGCCGCCAACAGTCCTCTTTCCTCGGTGAGCCTGGCCTCAGCAGCACTGAGGAGGAAAGCAGCTGGTGCCACTAAGCCTCAGGTAGCCTTACAAAGGCTGTTCTCTTAGGAGGTGGTTTTCATTCATTCATTCATTCATTCATTTTTTTCAAACGATGGATATTTATTAAGAACCCATTGTGTGCTAGATCCTGGGATACAATGGCAAGCAAGTAATACCTGCTTTTTACTCTGATGGAACTTACAAGAGGCTCTGTCTAGAGGGCAGAACAGACAATTAAATAAGCAAAAACCAGACAGCATGAAAGGGGAGGGACAGTGTGCCTCGGAGCATATGGCAGGGACGTCGAATTGCTTATAGGTGGAGTCAGAGCTCACTAATTCAGAAGGGGAAATTCTGATGGTGGGATCTCAGCCAATACAACAGACCCCCCTGTGGGAGAGGTGAGTGCTCTGAGCAATGAGTTCCAGTCCCAGCCTTGATCCACACTAGCTGAGTGGCTTGAGCAAGTCAGTTTACTTCTTGACTTTTCCTTCACAGGACAAGACCACTGGTCTTCATGATCTTAAGGCCCTTCTGAACACTAAAAAATTGGGTGGGGCCTGGCTGATGTTTCTTTAGGAGGCTGATTTAAAAAAAATTATCTCATTTTTAAACTTTATTCAGAAATAATTGACAAATGTAATTGTATATATTTAAAGTGTGCAATGTATGATTGATATACATATACATTGTGGAATGATGACCAAGATCAAGAAAGTTAACACATCCATCACTTCATATAGTTAATTCTTTTTGTGTGTGCAGTGAGAATGCTTATGGTCTACTGTCAGCAACTTTCAAGTATACAATACTGTCTTATATTAACTATACTATATACTATATATACTATATATACTATAATATACAGTACACTGTACTGTACATTAGATCCTCAGAACTTTTTATAACTGAAAATTTGTACCCTTTTACTTACATCACCCACCTCTTCCCCCCAGTCCCTGGCTACCACCAATCTCTGTATCTATGAAGTTAGTTGGCTTTTTTTTTTTTTAAAGATTCCACATATAAGTGATACTATGCAATATTTCTTTCCCTGTCTGACTTATTTCACTTAGGATAATGCCCTCTAGAGTCATTCATGTTGTAGCAAATAACAGGAGTTCCTTCTTTTTTATGTGTGAATAATATTCCATTGTATATTATATCACATTTTCTTTATGCATTCGTTTCTCCAAGGACATTTAGGTGGCTTCCATATCTTCCAGTGCTGCAGTGAGCATGGATGTGAGGAGGCTGATTCTTAACCTTTTTTGGGTAACAGATCTCTTTGAAAACTCTGGGATTTCTCCCAAGGAAAATGTCCTTAAGCCACATAACATTTTGCATATAATTTTAGGGAACTTTCTCAGCTTTGAGCAATACCTGGTGAATTTCCAAGGACTGACACAAGTCAAAGTGAAAAGCCAGCAAATTTGACTGTTTGGGGAATGTTGACACCAACTCTTAAAGCAGAGAGATGGGCATAGAAGCCTCGTGAGAAGTAACCCCCTGGAAAATGTTTAACAGAACCCTTCCTCCTTTGGTTTTTGGGGAGCTGCTTTGTCCTCCAGGGCTTTTGTAATTCTCTGAGGAGCTGAGTGGCAGTGCCGAGTTGTCACAGAAGCACAGGCTCTGGTGTGATGCTGCAGGGCTGCAGAGCCGACCCCTGCTAGGTACCAGCTGGCTGAGTGACTTTGGTCAAATTGCTTAACCTCTCTGTGCTTTAGTTTCCCCATCTGTAAACTACTGAGGATAATTAATGCCACTGACAAGTCTCATGAGGTTGTTAGGAGAATTAAATAAGGTGAAACCCAGGGTCTGGCACATAGT